>NC_059133.1:39962913-40264049 GCF_020740605.2 Lemur catta | reverse complement strand
TGTTTCTGTCTGTGAAAACTATCCTATGCTTCAGCATGCAGAGACCAACCTTATGACAATTATGGTGAAAAGTGCTACGGAAAAATACCAAATAGTTCTCAACTTAGCGCTTATTTCAAAAGCGGTGCCACACACCTCTTGGGAAGATCCAGTTACTTTGGCCTAGCCTTCCATTGGTCTGGAGAAGGAATCGCCATTCCTAGCTGATGAAGCAAATGATTCTGAAAGGAACGGTGAAAAGTGCGGATCCTGTTTCAGTCTTTAGACTGAAACAGGATCCGCACTATTCACCTGTCACACAAAGGCGCACTTCTCATGTCTGGTGCTAGTCCAACAAACCCAGGACTGACAGAGGCCCTGCAATTGCGACCCCAGAAAATTATCTCATCTCCAAAGAAGAATTCTTAGGCTAACGGTTGAAAAGTGCCACCGATCTTGAAACAGTGGTGAAAGGACGATGAAATAATCCTGAAAACAATCCTATCTCCAAAGACTCTGGTGCCAGGTATGGGAAAACCAAGTTTTCTGGGCCTCAGGGGAGTTTTTTCTGCGAAAAGCATCATAGGCTTGAGGATGCAGAGACCAACCTTATCACTATTGCTGTGCAAAACGCCATGGAAATGGCAAATAATTACCAACGTACTGCTGATTTCAAAAGTGTCAGGATGAATCCTGAAGCGGGATCCACACTTTTCCCATCTCACGAAAATATGCCCTTACCAACTCCGGAGTTAAACAAATCAAACACAGGGCTGACAGAAGGCCCGCTGTACACCCCACACAGAAATCTCAACTAGGAGGGTGGATTCTTATGCTAATGAGTGAAACGGGCTCTGGTTCTGAAAATAATGGTGAAACCACAGTGGAATAATACCTAAAAGAACACTTTCTTGATAGTCTCTCGTACCAGCTATTGGAAATGCCACGTTTCCTGGGCCTCAGCATGTTTCTGTCTGTGAAAACTATCCTATGCTTCAGGTTGCAGAGACCAACCTTATGACAATTATGGTGAAAAGTGCTACGGAAAAATACCAAATAGGTCTCAAGCTAGCGCTTATTTCAAAAGCGGTGCCACACACCTCTTGGGAAGATCCAGTTACTTTGGCCTAGCCTTCCATTGGTCTGGAGAAGGAATCGCCATTCCTAGCTGATGAAGCAAATGGTTCTGAAAGGAACGGTGAATAGTGCGGATCCTGTTTCAGTCTTTAGACTGAAACAGGATCCGCACTATTCACCTGTCACACAAAGGCGCATTTCTCATGTCTGGTGCTAGTCCAACAAACCCAGGACTGACAGAGGCCCTGCAATTGCCACCCCAGAAAATTATCTCATCTCCAATGAAGGATTCTTAGGCTAACGGTTGAAAAATGGCCCCGATCTTGAAACAGTGGTGAAAGGACGATGAAATAATACTGAAAACAATCCTATCTCCAAAGACTCTTGTGCCAGGTATGGGAAATACCAAGTTATCTGGGCCTCAGGGGAGTTTTTTCTGCGAAAAGCATCATAGGCCTAAGGATGCAGAGACCAACCTTATCACTATTGCTGTGCAAAACGCCATGGAAATGGCAAATAATTACCAACATACTGGTGATTTCAGAAGTGTCAGGATGAAATCTGAGGCACCATCCACGCTTTGCCCATCTCACGCAAATATGCACTTACCAACTATGGAGGTAATCAAATCAAACACAGGGCTGGCAGAAGGCCCGCCCTTACACCCCAAACAGAAATCTCAACTATGAGGGAGGATTCTTATGGTAATGCGTGAAACCGGCTCTGGTTCTGAAAATAATGGTGAAACCACAGTGGAATAATACTTAAAAGAACACTTTCTTGATAGTCTCTAGTACCCACTGTTTGAAATGCCAAGTTTATTGGGCGTCAGCATGTTTCTGTCTGTGAAAACTATCCTATGCTTCAGCATGCAGAGACCAACCTTATGACAATTATGGTGAAAAGTGCTACGGAAAAATACCAAATAGGTCTCAAGCTAGCGCTTATTTCAAAAGCGGTGCCACACACCTCTTGGGAAGATCCAGTTACTTTGGCCTAGCCTTCCATTGGTCTGGAGAAGGAATCCCCATTCCTAGCTGATGAAGCAAATGATTCTGAAAGGAACGGTGAAAAGTGCGGATCCTGTTTCAGTCTTTAGACTGAAGCAGGATCCGCACTGTTCACCTGTCACACAATGGAGCACTTCTCATGTCTGGTGCTAGTCCAACAAACCCAGGACTGACAGAGGCCCTGCAATTGCCACCCCAGAAAATTATCTCATCTCCAAAGAAGGATTCTGAGGCCAACTGTTGAAAAATGCTCCCGATCTTGAAACAGTGGTGAAAGGACGATGAAATAATACTGAAAACAATCCCATCTCCAAAGACTCTGGTGCCAGGTATGGGAAATACCAAGTTATCTGTGCCTAAGGGGAGTTTTTTCTGCAAAAAGCATCATAGGCTTAAGGATGCAGAGACCAACCTTATCACTATTGCTGTGCAAAACGCCATGGAAATGGCAAATAATTACCAACATACTGGTGATCTCAGAAGTGTCAGGATGAAATCTGAGGCACCATCCACGGTTTGGCCATCTGACGCAAATATGCACTTACCAACTATGGAGGTAATCAAATCAAACACAGGGCTGGCAGAAGGCCCGCCCTTACACCCCACACAGAAATCTCAACTATGAGGGAGGATTCTTATGGTAATGCGTGAAACCGGCTCTGGTTCTGAAAATAATGGTGAAAACACAGTGGAATAATACTTAAAAGAACACTTTCTTGATAGTCTCTAGTACCCACTGTTTGAAATGCCAAGTTTATTGGGCCTGAGCATGTTTCCGTCTGTGAAAACTATCCTATGCTTCAGCATGCAGAGACCAACCTTATGACAATTATGGTGAAAAGCTGTACGGAAAAATACCAAATAGTTCTCAACTTAGCGCTTATTTCAAAAGCGGTGCGACACACCTCTTGGGAAGATCCAGTTACTTTGGCCTAGCCTTCCACTGGTCTGGAGAAGGAATCGCCATTTCTAGCTGATGAAGCAAATGATTCTGAAAGGGACGGTGAAAAGTGTGGATCCTGTTTCAGTCTTTAGACTGAAACAGGATCCGCACTATTCACCTGTCACACAAAGGCGCACTTCTCATGTCTGGTGCTAGTCCAACAAACCCAGGACTGACAGAGGCCCTGCAATTGCCACCCCAGAAAATTATCTCATCTCCAAAGAAGGATTCTTAGGCAAACGGTTGAAAAATGCTCCCGATCTTGAAACAGTGGTGAAAGGACGATGAAATAATCCTGAAAACAATCCTATCTCCAAAGACTCTGGTGTCAGGTATGGGAAATACCAAGTTTTCTGGGCCTCAGGGGAGTTTTTTCTGCGAAAACCATCATAGGCTTGAGGATGCAGAGACCAACCTTATCACTATTGCTGTGCAAAACGCCATGGAAATGGCAAATAAATACCAACATACTGGTGATTTCCAAAGTGTCAGGATGAAATCTGAAGCACCATCCACGCTTTGCCCATCTCACGCAAATATGCCCTTACCAACTATGGAGGTAATCAAATCAACCACAGGGCTGGCAGAAGGCCCGCCCTTACACCCCACACAGAAATCTCAACTGTGAGGTAGGATTCTCATGGTAATGCGTGAAACCGGCTCTGGTTCTGAAAATAATGGTGAAACCACAGTGGAATAATACTTAAAAGAACACTTTCTTGATAGTCTCTAGTACCCACTGTTTGAAATGCCAAGTTTATTGGGCCTCAGCATGTTTCTGTCTGTGAAAACTATCCTATGCTTCAGCATGCAGAGACCAACCTTATGACAATTATGGTGAAAAGTGCTACGGAAAAATACCAAATAGGTCTCAAGCTAGCGCTTATTTCAAAAGCGGTGCCACACACCTCTTGGGAAGATCCAGTTACTTTGGCCTAGCCTTCCATTGGTCTGGAGAAGGAATCGCCATTCCTAGCTGATGAAGCAAATGATTCCGAAAGGAACGGTGAAAAGTGCGGATCCTGTTTCAGTCTTTAGACTGAAACAGGATCCGCACTATTCACCTGTCACACAAAGGCGCACTTCTCATGTCTGGTGGTAGTCCAACAAACCCAGGACTGACAGAGGCCCTACAATTGCCACCCCAGAAAATTATCTCACCTCCAAAGAAGGATTCTTAGGCTAACGGTTGAAAAGTGCTCCCGATCTTGAAACAGTGGTGAAAGGACGATGAAATAATCCTGAAAACAATCCTATCTCCAAAGACTCTGGTGCCAGGTATGGGAAATACCAAGTTTTCTGGGCCTCAGGGGAGTTTTCTCTGCGAAAAGCAACATAGGCTTGAGGATGCAGAGACCAACCTTATAACTATTGCTGTGCAAAACGCCATGGAAATGGCAAATAATTACCAACATACTGCTGATTTCAAAAGTGTCAGGATGAATGCTGAAGCGAGATCCACACTTTTCCCATCTCACGAAAATATGCGCTTACCAACTCCGGAGGTAAACAAATCAAACACAGGGCTGACAGAAGGCCCGCTGTACACCCCACACAGAAATCTCAACTAGGAGGGTGGATTCTTATGCTAATGAGTGAACCCGGCTCTGGTTCTGAAAATAATGGTGAAACCACAGTGGAATAATACCTAAAAGAAGACTTTCTTGATAGTCTCTCGTACCAGCTATTGGAAATGCCACGTTTCCTGGGCCTCAGCATGTTTCTGTCTGTGAAAACTATCCTATGCTTCAGGTTGCAGAGACCAACCTCATGACAGTTATGTTAAAAAGTGCTACGGAAAAATACCAAATAGGTCTCAACCTAGCGCTTATTTCAAAAGCGGTGCCACACACCTCTTGGGAAGATCCAGTTACTTTGGCCTAGCCTTCCATTGGTCTGGAGAAGGAATCGCCATTCCTAGCTGATGAAGCAAATGATTCTGAAAGGAACGGTGAAAAGTGCGGATCCTGTTTCAGTCTTTAGACTGAAACAGGATCCGCACTATTCACCTGTCACACAAAGGCGCACTTCTCATGTCTGGTAAAAGTCCAACAAACCCAGGACTGACAGAGGCCCTGCAATTGCCACCCCAGAAAATTATCTCATCTCCAAAGAAGGATTCTTAGGCTAAAGGTTGAAAAATGCTCCCGATCTTGAAACAGTGGTGAAAGGACGATGAAATAATCCTGAAAACCATCCTATCTCCAAAGACGCTGGTGCCAGGTATGGGAAATACCAAGTTTTCTGGGCCTCAGGGGAGCTTTTTCTCCGAAAAGCATCATAGGCTTGAGGATGCAGAGACCAACCTTACCACTATTGCTGTGCAAAATGCCATGGAAATGGCAAATAATTACCAACATACTGCTGATTTCAAAAGTGTCAGGATGAATCCTGAAGCGGGATCCACACTTTCCCATCTCACGAAAATATGCCCTTACCAACTCAGGAGGTAAACAAATCAATCACAGGGCTGACAGAAAGCCCGCTGTACACCCCACGCAGAAATCTCAACTAGGAGGGTGGATTCTTATGCTAATGAGTGAAACCGGCTCTGGTTCTGAAAATAATGGTAAAACCACAGTGGAATAATACTTAAAAGAACACTTTCTTGATAGTCTCTCGTACCAGCTATTGGAAATGCCACGTTTCCTGGGCCTCAGCATGTTTCTGTCTGTGAAAACTATCCTATGCTTCAGGATGCAGAGACCAACCTTATGACAATTATGGTGAAAAGTGCTACGGAAAAATACCAAATAGGTCTCAAGCTAGCGCTTATTTCAAAAGCGGTGCCACACACCTCTTGGGAAGATCCAGTTACTTTGGCCTAGCCTTCCATTGGTCTGGAGAAGGAATCGCCATTCCTAGCTGATGAAGCAAATGATTCCGAAAGGAACGGTGAAAAGTGCGGATCCTGTTTCAGTCTTTAGACTGAAACAGGATCCGCACTATTCACCTGCAACACAAAGGCGCACTTCTCATGTCTGGTGCTAGTCCAACAAACCCAGGACTGACAGAGGCCCTGCAATTGCCACCCCAGAAAATTATCTCATCTCCAAAGAAGGATTCTGAGGCTAACGGTTGAAAAATGCTCCCGATCCTGAAACAGTGGTGAAAGGACAATGAGATAATCCTGAAAACAATCCTATCTCCAAAGACGCTGGTGCCAGGTATGGGAAATACCAAGTTTTCTGGGCCTCAGGGGAGTTTTTTCTGCGAAAAGCATCATAGGCTTGAGGATGCAGAGACCAACCTTATCACTATTGCTGTGCAAAACGCCATGGAAATGGAAATAATTACCAACATACTGGTGATTTCAAAAGTGTCAGGATGAATCCTGAAGCGGGATCCACACTTTTCCCATCTCACGAAAATATGCCCTTACCAACTCCGGAGGTAAACAAATCAAACACAGGGCTGACAGAAGGCCCGCTGTACACCCCACACAGAAATCTCAACTAGGAGGGTGGATTCTTATGCTAATGAGTGAAACCGGCTCTGGTTCTGAAAATAATGGTGAAACCACAGTGGAATAATACCTAAAAGAACACTTTCTTGATAGTCTCTGGTACCAGCTATTGGAAATGCCACGTTTCCTGGGCCTCAGCATGTTTCTGTCTGTGAAAACTATCCTATGCTTCAGGTTGCAGAGACCAACCTTATGACAATTATGGTGAAAAGTGCTACCGAAAAATACCAAATAGGTCTCAACCTAGCGCTTATTCCAAAGCGGTGCCACACACTTCTTGGGAAGATCCAGTTACTTTGGCCTAGCCTTCCATTGGTCTGGAGAAGGAATCGCCATTCCTAGCTGATGAAGCAAATGATTCTGAAAGGAACGGTGAAAAGTGCGGATCCTGTTTCAGTCTTTAGACTGAAACAGGATCCGCACTATTCACCTGTCTCACAAAGGCGCACTTCTCACGTCTGGTGCTAGTCCAACAAACCCAGGACTGACAGAGGCCCTGCAATTGCCACCCCAGAAAATTATCTCATCTCCAAAGAAGGATTCTGAGGCTAACGGTTGAAAAATGCTCCCGATCTTGAAACAGTGGTGAAAGGATGATGAAATAATACTGAAAACAATCCTATCTCCAAATACTCTGGTGCCAGTTATGGGAAATACCAAGTTATCTGGGCCTAAGGGGAGTTTTTTCTGCGAAAAGCATCATAGGCTTAAGGATGCAGAGACCAACCTTATCACTATTGCTGTGCAAAACGCCATGGAAATGGCAAATAAATACCAACATACTGCTGATTTCAAAAGTGTCAGGATGAAATCTGAAGCACCATCCACGCTTTGCACATCTCACGCAAATATGCACTTACCAACTATGGAGGTAATCAAATCAAACACAGGGCTGGCAGAAGGCCCGCCCTTACACCCCACACAGAAATCTCAACTATGAGGGAGGATTCTTATGGTAATGCGTGAAACCGGCTCTGGTTCTGAAAATAATGGTGAAACCACAGTGGAATAATACCTAAAAGAAGACTTTCTTGATAGTCTCTCGTACCAGCTATTGGAAATGCCACGTTTCCTGGGCCTCAGCATGTTTCTGTCTGTGAAAACTATACTATGCTTCAGCATGCAGAGACCAACCTCATGACAATTATGGTGAAAAGTGCTACGGAAAAATACCAAATAGTTCTCAACTTAGCGCTTATTTCAAAAGCGGTGCCACACACCTCTTGGGAAGATCCAGTTACTTTGGCCTAGCCTTCCATTGGTCTGGAGAAGGAATCGCCATTCCTAGCTGATGAAGCAAATGATTCTGAAAGGAACGGTGAAAAGTGCGGATCCTGTTTCAGTCTTTAGACTGAAACAGGATCCGCACTATTCACCTGTCACACAAAGGCGCACTTCTCATGTCTGGTGCTAGTCCAACAAACCCAGGACTGACAGAGGCCCTGCAATTGCCACCCCAGAAAATTATCTCATCTCCAAAGAAGGATTCTTAGGCTAACGGTTGAAAAGTGCTCCCGATCTTGAAACAGTGGTGAAAGGACGATGAAATAATCCTGAAAACAATCCTATCTCCAAAGACTCTGGTGCCAGGTATGGGAAATACCAAGTTTTCTGGGCCTCAGGGGAGTTTTTTCTGCGAAAAGCATCATAGGTTTGAGGATGCAGAGACCAACCTTATCACTATTGCTGTGCAAAACGCTATGGAAATGGCAAATAATTACCAACATACTGCTGATTTCAAAAGTGTCAGGATGAATCCTGAAGCGGGATCCACACTTTTCTCATCTCACGAAAATATGCCCTTACTAACTCCGGAGGTAAACAAATCAAACACAGGGCTGACAGAAGGCCCGCTGTACACCCCACACAGAAATCTCAACTAGGAGGGTGGATTCTTATGCTAATGAGTGAAACGGGCTCTGGTTCTGATAATAATGGTGAAACCACAGTGGAATAATACCTGAAAGAACACTTTCTTGATAGTCTCTCGTACCAGCTATTGGACATGCCACGTTTCCTGGGCCTCAGCATGTTTCTGTCTGTGAAAACTATCCTATGCTTCAGGTTGCAGAGACCAACCTTATGACAATTATGGTGAAAAGTGCTACGGAAAAATACCAAATAGGTCTCAAGCTAGCGCTTATTTCAAAAGCGGTGCCACACACCTCTTGGGACGATCCACTTACTTTGGCCTAGCCTTCCATTGGTCTGGAGAAGGAATCGCCATTCCTAGCTGATGAAGCAAATGATTCTGAAAGGAACGGTGAAAAGTGCGGATCCTGTTTCAGTCTTTAGACTGAAACAGGATCCACACTATTCACCTGTCACACAAAGGCGCACTTCTCATGTCTGGTGCTAGTCCAACAACCCAGGACTGACAGAGGCCCTGCAATTGCCACCCCAGAAAGTTATCTCATCTCCAAAGAAGGATTCTTAGGCAAACGGTTGAAAAATGCTCCCGATCTTGAAACAGTGGTGAAAGGACGATGAAATAATCCTGAAAACAATCCTATCTCCAAAGACTCTGGTGTCAGGTATGGGAAATACCAAGTTTTCTGGGCCTCAGGGGAGTTTTTTCTGCGAAAACCATCATAGGCTTGAGGATGCAGAGACCAACCTTATCACTATTGCTGTGCAAAACGCCATGGAAATGGCAAATAAATACCAACATACTGGTGATTTCCAAAGTGTCAGGATGAAATCTGAAGCACCATCCACGCTTTGCCCATCTCACGCAAATATGCCCTTACCAACTATGGAGGTAATCAAATCAACCACAGGGCTGGCAGAAGGCCCGCCCTTACACCCCACACAGAAATCTCAACTGTGAGGTAGGATTCTCATGGTAATGCGTGAAACCGGCTCTGGTTCTGAAAATAATGGTGAAACCACAGTGGAATAATACTTAAAAGAACACTTTCTTGATAGTCTCTAGTACCCACTGTTTGAAATGCCAAGTTTATTGGGCCTCAGCATGTTTCTGTCTGTGAAAACTATCCTATGCTTCAGCATGCAGAGACCAACCTTATGACAATTATGGTGAAAAGTGCTACGGAAAAATACCAAATAGGTCTCAAGCTAGCGCTTATTTCAAAAGCGGTGCCACACACCTCTTGGGAAGATCCAGTTACTTTGGCCTAGCCTTCCATTGGTCTGGAGAAGGAATCGCCATTCCTAGCTGATGAAGCAAATGATTTTGAAAGGAACGGTGAAAAGTGCGGATCCTGTTTCAGTCTTTAGACTGAAGCAGGATCCGCACTATTCACCTGTCACACAAAGGCGCACTTCTCATGTCTGGTGGTAGTCCAACAAACCCAGGACTGACAGAGGCCCTACAATTGCCACCCCAGAAAATTATCTCATCTCCAAAGAAGGATTCTTAGGCTAACGGTTGAAAAGTGCTCCCGATCTTGAAACAGTGGTGAAAGGACGATGAAATAATCCTGAAAACAATCCTATCTCCAAAGACTCTGGTGCCAGGTATGGGAAATACCAAGTTTTCTGGGCCTCAGGGGAGTTTTTTCTGCGAAAAGCATCATAGGCTTGAGGATGCAGAGACCAACCTTATAACTATTGCTGTGCAAAACGCCATGGAAATGGCAAATAATTACCAACATACTGGTGATTTCAAAAGTGTCAGGATGAATCCTGAAGCGGGATCCACACTTTTCCCATCTCACGAAAATATGCCCTTACCAACTCCGGAGGTAAACAAATCAAACACAGGGCTGACAGAAGGCCCGCTGTACACCCCACACAGAAATCTCAACTAGGAGGGTGGATTCTTATGCTAATGAGTGAAACCGGCTCTGGTTCTGAAAATAATGGTGAAACCACAGTGGAATAATACCTAAAAGAACACTTTCTTGATAGTCTCTGGTACCAGCTATTGGAAATGCCACGTTTCCTGGGCCTCAGCATGTTTCTGTCTGTGAAAACTATCCTATGCTTCAGGTTGCAGAGACCAACCTTATGACAATTATGGTGAAAAGTGCTACCGAAAAATACCAAATAGGTCTCAACCTAGCGCTTATTCCAAAGCGGTGCCACACACTTCTTGGGAAGATCCAGTTACTTTGGCCTAGCCTTCCATTGGTCTGGAGAAGGAATCCCCATTCGTAGCTGATGAAGCAAATGATTCTGAAAGGAACGGTGAAAAGTGCGGATCCTGTTTCAGTCTTTAGACTGAAACAGGATCCGCACTATTCACCTGTCTCACAAAGGCGCACTTCTCACGTCTGGTGCT
Organism: Lemur catta; assembly: GCF_020740605.2. NCBI lineage: Eukaryota > Metazoa > Chordata > Mammalia > Primates > Lemuridae > Lemur > Lemur catta. The sequence continues at coordinate 40,253,328 of NC_059133.1, read as the reverse complement.
AGTCCAACAAACCCAGGACTGACAGAGGCCCTGCAATTGCCACCCCAGAAAATTATCTCATCTCCAAAGAAGGATTCTGAGGCTAACGGTTGAAAAATGCTCCCGATCTTGAAACAGTGGTGAAAGGATGATGAAATAATACTGAAAACAATCCTATCTCCAAATACTCTGGTGCCAGTTATGGGAAATACCAAGTTATCTGGGCCTAAGGGGAGTTTTTTCTGCGAAAAGCATCATAGGCTTAAGGATGCAGAGACCAACCTTATCACTATTGCTGTGCAAAACGCCATGGAAATGGCAAATAAATACCAACATACTGCTGATTTCAAAAGTGTCAGGATGAAATCTGAAGCACCATCCACGCTTTGCACATCTCACGCAAATATGCACTTACCAACTATGGAGGTAATCAAATCAAACACAGGGCTGGCAGAAGGCCCGCCCTTACACCCCACACAGAAATCTCAACTATGAGGGAGGATTCTTATGGTAATGCGTGAAACCGGCTCTGGTTCTGAAAATAATGGTGAAACCACAGTGGAATAATACCTAAAAGAAGACTTTCTTGATAGTCTCTCGTACCAGCTATTGGAAATGCCACGTTTCCTGGGCCTCAGCATGTTTCTGTCTGTGAAAACTATACTATGCTTCAGCATGCAGAGACCAACCTCATGACAATTATGGTGAAAAGTGCTACGGAAAAATACCAAATAGTTCTCAACTTAGCGCTTATTTCAAAAGCGGTGCCACACACCTCTTGGGAAGATCCAGTTACTTTGGCCTAGCCTTCCATTGGTCTGGAGAAGGAATCGCCATTCCTAGCTGATGAAGCAAATGATTCTGAAAGGAACGGTGAAAAGTGCGGATCCTGTTTCAGTCTTTAGACTGAAACAGGATCCGCACTATTCACCTGTCACACAAAGGCGCACTTCTCATGTCTGGTGCTAGTCCAACAAACCCAGGACTGACAGAGGCCCTGCAATTGCCACCCCAGAAAATTATCTCATCTCCAAAGAAGGATTCTTAGGCTAACGGTTGAAAAGTGCTCCCGATCTTGAAACAGTGGTGAAAGGACGATGAAATAATCCTGAAAACAATCCTATCTCCAAAGACTCTGGTGCCAGGTATGGGAAATACCAAGTTTTCTGGGCCTCAGGGGAGTTTTTTCTGCGAAAAGCATCCTAGGTTTGAGGATGCAGAGACCAACCTTATCACTATTGCTGTGCAAAACGCTATGGAAATGGCAAATAATTACCAACATACTGCTGATTTCAAAAGTGTCAGGATGAATCCTGAAGCGGGATCCACACTTTTCTCATCTCACGAAAATATGCCCTTACTAACTCCGGAGGTAAACAAATCAAACACAGGGCTGACAGAAGGCCCGCTGTACACCCCACACAGAAATCTCAACTAGGAGGGTGGATTCTTATGCTAATGAGTGAAACGGGCTCTGGTTCTGATAATAATGGTGAAATCACAGTGGAATAATACCTGAAAGAACACTTTCTTGATAGTCTCTCGTACCAGCTATTGGACATGCCACGTTACCTGGGCCTCAGCATGTTTCTGTCTGTGAAAACTATCCTATGCTTCAGGTTGCAGAGACCAACCTTATGACAATTATGGTGAAAAGTGCTACGGAAAAATACCAAATAGGTCTCAAGCTAGCGCTTATTTCAAAAGCGGTGCCACACACCTCTTGGGACGATCCACTTACTTTGGCCTAGCCTTCCATTGGTCTGGAGAAGGAATCGCCATTCCTAGCTGATGAAGCAAATGATTCTGAAAGGAACGGTGAAAAGTGCGGATCCTGTTTCAGTCTTTAGACTGAAACAGGATCCACACTATTCACCTGTCACACAAAGGCGCACTTCTCATGTCTGGTGCTAGTCCAACAACCCAGGACTGACAGAGGCCCTGCAATTGCCACCCCAGAAAGTTATCTCATCTCCAAAGAAGGATTCTTAGGCAAACGGTTGAAAAATGCTCCCGATCTTGAAACAGTGGTGAAAGGACGATGAAATAATCCTGAAAACAATCCTATCTCCAAAGACTCTGGTGCCAGGTATGGGAAATACCAAGTTTTCTGGGCCTCAGGGGAGTTTTTTCTGCGAAAACCATCATAGGCTTGAGGATGCAGAGACCAACCTTATCACTATTGCTGTGCAAAACGCCATGGAAATGGCAAATAAATACCAACATACTGGTGATTTCCAAAGTGTCAGGATGAAATCTGAAGCACCATCCACGCTTTGCCCATCTCACGCAAATATGCCCTTACCAACTATGGAGGTAATCAAATCAACCACAGGGCTGGCAGAAGGCCCGCCCTTACACCCCACACAGAAATCTCAACTGTGAGGTAGGATTCTCATGGTAATGCGTGAAACCGGCTCTGGTTCTGAAAATAATGGTGAAACCACAGTGGAATAATACTTAAAAGAACACTTTCTTGATAGTCTCTAGTACCCACTGTTTGAAATGCCAAGTTTATTGGGCCTCAGCATGTTTCTGTCTGTGAAAACTATCCTATGCTTCAGCATGCAGAGACCAACCTTATGACAATTATGGTGAAAAGTGCTACGGAAAAATACCAAATAGGTCTCAAGCTAGCGCTTATTTCAAAAGCGGTGCCACACACCTCTTGGGAAGATCCAGTTACTTTGGCCTAGCCTTCCATTGGTCTGGAGAAGGAATCGCCATTCCTAGCTGATGAAGCAAATGATTCTGAAAGGAACGGTGAAAAGTGCGGATCCTGTTTCAGTCTTTAGACTGAAACAGGATCCGCACTATTCACCTGTCACACAAAGGCGCACTTCTCATGTCTGGTGGTAGTCCAACAAACCCAGGACTGACAGAGGCCCTACAATTGCCACCCCAGAAAATTATCTCATCTCCAAAGAAGGATTCTTAGGCTAACGGTTGAAAAGTGCTCCCGATCTTGAAACAGTGGTGAAAGGACGATGAAATAATCCTGAAAACAATCCTATCTCCAAAGACTCTGGTGCCAGGTATGGGAAATACCAAGTTTTCTGGGCCTCAGGGGAGTTTTTTCTGCGAAAAGCATCATAGGCTTGAGGATGCGGAGACCAACCTTATAACTATTGCTGTGCAAAACGCCATGGAAATGGCAAATAATTACCAACATACTGCTGATTTCAAAAGTGTCAGGATGAATGCTGAAGCGAGATCCACACTTTTCCCATCTCACGAAAATATGCGCTTACCAACTCCGGAGGTAAACAAATCAAACACAGGGCTGACAGAAGGCCCGCTGTACACCCCACACAGAAATCTCAACTAGGAGGGTGGATTCTTATGCTAATGAGTGAACCCGGCTCTGGTTCTGAAAATAATGGTGAAACCACAGTGGAATAATACCTAAAAGAACACTTTCTTGATAGTCTCTCGTACCAGCTATTGGAAATGCCACGTTTCCTGGGCCTCAGCATGTTTCTGTCTGTGAAAACTATCCTATGCTTCAGGTTGCAGAGACCAACCTCATGACAGTTATGTTAAAAAGTGCTACGGAAAAATACCAAATAGGTCTCAACCTAGCGCTTATTTCAAAAGCGGTGCCACACACCTCTTGGGAAGATCCAGTTACTTTGGCCTAGCCTTCCATTGGTCTGGAGAAGGAATCGCCATTCCTAGCTGATGAAGCAAATGATTCTGAAAGGAACGGTGAAAAGTGCGGATCCTGTTTCAGTCTTTAGACTGAAACAGGATCCGCACTATTCACCTGTCACACAAAGGCGCACTTCTCATGTCTGGTAAAAGTCCAACAAACCCAGGACTGACAGAGGCCCTGCAATTGCCACCCCAGAAAATTATCTCATCTCCAAAGAAGGATTCTTAGGCTAACGGTTGAAAAATGCTCCCGATCTTGAAACAGTGGTGAAAGGACGATGAAATAATCCTGAAAACAATCCTATCTCCAAAGACGCTGGTGCCAGGTATGGGAAATACCAAGTTTTCTGGGCCTCAGGGGAGCTTTTTCTCCGAAAAGCATCATAGGCTTGAGGATGCAGAGACCAACCTTACCACTATTGCTGTGCAAAATGCCATGGAAATGGCAAATAATTACCAACATACTGCTGATTTCAAAAGTGTCAGGATGAATCCTGAAGCGGGATCCACACTTTCCCATCTCACGAAAATATGCCCTTACCAACTCAGGAGGTAAACAAATCAAACACAGGGCTGACAGAAAGCCCGCTGTACACCCCACACAGAAATCTCAACTAGGAGGGTGGATTCTTATGCTAATGAGTGAAACCGGCTCTGGTTCTGAAAATAATGGTAAAACCACAGTGGAATAATACTTAAAAGAACACTTTCTTGATAGTCTCTCGTAGCAGCTATTGGAAATGCCACGTTTCCTGGGCCTCAGCATGTTTCTGTCTGTGAAAACTATCCTATGCTTCAGGATGCAGAGACCAACCTTATGACAATTATGGTGAAAAGTGCTACGGAAAAATACCAAATAGGTCTCAAGCTAGCGCTTATTTCAAAAGCGGTGCCACACACCTCTTGGGAAGATCCACTTACTTTGGCCTAGCCTTCCATTGGTCTGGAGAAGGTATCGCCATTCCTAGCTGATGAAGCAAATGATTCCGAAAGGAACGGTGAAAAGTGCGGATCCTGTTTCAGTCTTTAGACTGAAACAGGATCCGCACTATTCACCTGCAACACAAAGGCGCACTTCTCATGTCTGGTGCTAGTCCAACAAACCCAGGACTGACAGAGGCCCTGCAATTGCCACCCCAGAAAATTATCTCATCTCCAAAGAAGGATTCTGAGGCTAACGGTTGAAAAATGCTCCCGATCTTGAAACAGTGGTGAAAGGACGATGAGATAATCCTGAAAACAATCCTATCTCCAAAGACGCTGGTGCCAGGTATGGGAAATACCAAGTTATCTGGGCCTAAGGGGAGTTTTTTCTGCGAAAAGCATCATAGGCTTAAGGATGCAGAGACCAACCTTATCACTATTGCTGTGCAAAACGCCATGGAAATGGCAAATAAATACCAACATACTGCTGATTTCAAAAGTGTCAGGATGAAATCTGAAGCACCATCCACGCTTTGCACATCTCACGCAAATATGCACTTACCAACTATGGAGGTAATCAAATCAAACACAGGGCTGGCAGAAGGCCCGCCCTTACACCCCACACAGAAATCTCAACTATGAGGGAGGATTCTTATGGTAATGCGTGAAACCGGCTCTGGTTCTGAAAATAATGGTGAAACCACAGTGGAATAATACCTAAAAGAAGACTTTCTTGATAGTCTCTCGTACCAGCTATTGGAAATGCCACGTTTCCTGGGCCTCAGCATGTTTCTGTCTGTGAAAACTATACTATGCTTCAGCATGCAGAGACCAACCTCATGACAATTATGGTGAAAAGTGCTACGGAAAAATACCAAATAGTTCTCAACTTAGCGCTTATTTCAAAAGCGGTGCCACACACCTCTTGGGAAGATCCAGTTACTTTGGCCTAGCCTTCCATTGGTCTGGAGAAGGAATCGCCATTCCTAGCTGATGAAGCAAATGATTCTGAAAGGAACGGTGAAAAGTGCGGATCCTGTTTCAGTCTTTAGACTGAAACAGGATCCGCACTATTCACCTGTCACACAAAGGCGCACTTCTCATGTCTGGTGCTAGTCCAACAAACCCAGGACTGACAGAGGCCCTGCAATTGCCACCCCAGAAAATTATCTCATCTCCAAAGAAGGATTCTTAGGCTAACGGTTGAAAAGTGCTCCCGATCTTGAAACAGTGGTGAAAGGACGATGAAATAATCCTGAAAACAATCCTATCTCCAAAGACTCTGGTGCCAGGTATGGGAAATACCAAGTTTTCTGGGCCTCAGGGGAGTTTTTTCTGCGAAAAGCATCATAGGTTTGAGGATGCAGAGACCAACCTTATCACTATTGCTGTGCAAAACGCTATGGAAATGGCAAATAATTACCAACATACTGCTGATTTCAAAAGTGTCAGGATGAATCCTGAAGCGGGATCCACACTTTTCTCATCTCACGAAAATATGCCCTTACTAACTCCGGAGGTAAACAAATCAAACACAGGGCTGACAGAAGGCCCGCTGTACACCCCACACAGAAATCTCAACTAGGAGGGTGGATTCTTATGCTAATGAGTGAAACGGGCTCTGGTTCTGATAATAATGGTGAAATCACAGTGGAATAATACCTGAAAGAACACTTTCTTGATAGTCTCTCGTACCAGCTATTGGACATGCCACGTTACCTGGGCCTCAGCATGTTTCTGTCTGTGAAAACTATCCTATGCTTCAGGTTGCAGAGACCAACCTTATGACAATTATGGTGAAAAGTGCTACGGAAAAATACCAAATAGGTCTCAAGCTAGCGCTTATTTCAAAAGCGGTGCCACACACCTCTTGGGACGATCCACTTACTTTGGCCTAGCCTTCCATTGGTCTGGAGAAGGAATCGCCATTCCTAGCTGATGAAGCAAATGATTCTGAAAGGAACGGTGAAAAGTGCGGATCCTGTTTCAGTCTTTAGACTGAAACAGGATCCACACTATTCACCTGTCACACAAAGGCGCACTTCTCATGTCTGGTGCTAGTCCAACAACCCAGGACTGACAGAGGCCCTGCAATTGCCACCCCAGAAAGTTATCTCATCTCCAAAGAAGGATTCTTAGGCAAACGGTTGAAAAATGCTCCCGATCTTGAAACAGTGGTGAAAGGACGATGAAATAATCCTGAAAACAATCCTATCTCCAAAGACTCTGGTGTCAGGTATGGGAAATACCAAGTTTTCTGGGCCTCAGGGGAGTTTTTTCTGCGAAAACCATCATAGGCTTGAGGATGCAGAGACCAACCTTATCACTATTGCTGTGCAAAACGCCATGGAAATGGCAAATAAATACCAACATACTGGTGATTTCCAAAGTGTCAGGATGAAATCTGAAGCACCATCCACGCTTTGCCCATCTCACGCAAATATGCCCTTACCAACTATGGAGGTAATCAAATCAACCACAGGGCTGGCAGAAGGCCCGCCCTTACACCCCACACAGAAATCTCAACTGTGAGGTAGGATTCTCATGGTAATGCGTGAAACCGGCTCTGGTTCTGAAAATAATGGTGAAACCACAGTGGAATAATACTTAAAAGAACACTTTCTTGATAGTCTCTAGTACCCACTGTTTGAAATGCCAAGTTTATTGGGCCTCAGCATGTTTCTGTCTGTGAAAACTATCCTATGCTTCAGCATGCAGAGACCAACCTTATGACAATTATGGTGAAAAGTGCTACGGAAAAATACCAAATAGGTCTCAAGCTAGCGCTTATTTCAAAAGCGGTGCCACACACCTCTTGGGAAGATCCAGTTACTTTGGCCTAGCCTTCCATTGGTCTGGAGAAGGAATCGCCATTCCTAGCTGATGAAGCAAATGATTCTGAAAGGAACGGTGAAAAGTGCGGATCCTGTTTCAGTCTTTAGACTGAAACAGGATCCGCACTATTCACCTGTCACACAAAGGCGCACTTCTCATGTCTGGTGGTAGTCCAACAAACCCAGGACTGACAGAGGCCCTACAATTGCCACCCCAGAAAATTATCTCATCTCCAAAGAAGGATTCTTAGGCTAACGGTTGAAAAGTGCTCCCGATCTTGAAACAGTGGTGAAAGGACGATGAAATAATCCTGAAAACAATCCTATCTCCAAAGACTCTGGTGCCAGGTATGGGAAATACCAAGTTTTCTGGGCCTCAGGGGAGTTTTTTCTGCGAAAAGCATCATAGGCTTGAGGATGCAGAGACCAACCTTATAACTATTGCTGTGCAAAACGCCATGGAAATGGCAAATAATTACCAACATACTGCTGATTTCAAAAGTGTCAGGATGAATGCTGAAGCGAGATCCACACTTTTCCCATCTCACGAAAATATGCGCTTACCAACTCCGGAGGTAAACAAATCAAACACAGGGCTGACAGAAGGCCCGCTGTACACCCCACACAGAAATCTCAACTAGGAGGGTGGATTCTTATGCTAATGAGTGAACCCGGCTCTGGTTCTGAAAATAATGGTGAAACCACAGTGGAATAATACCTAAAAGAACACTTTCTTGATAGTCTCTCGTACCAGCTATTGGAAATGCCACGTTTCCTGGGCCTCAGCATGTTTCTGTCTGTGAAAACTATCCTATGCTTCAGGTTGCAGAGACCAACCTCATGACAGTTATGTTAAAAAGTGCTACGGAAAAATACCAAATAGGTCTCAACCTAGCGCTTATTTCAAAAGCGGTGCCACACACCTCTTGGGAAGATCCAGTTACTTTGGCCTAGCCTTCCATTGGTCTGGAGAAGGAATCGCCATTCCTAGCTGATGAAGCAAATGATTCTGAAAGGAACGGTGAAAAGTGCGGATCCTGTTTCAGTCTTTAGACTGAAACAGGATCCGCACTATTCACCTGTCCCACAAAGGCGCACTTCTCATGTCTGGTAAAAGTCCAACAAACCCAGGACTGACAGAGGCCCTGCAATTGCCACCCCAGAAAATTATCTCATCTCCAAAGAAGGATTCTTAGGCTAACGGTTGAAAAATGCTCCCGATCTTGAAACAGTGGTGAAAGGACGATGAAATAATCCTGAAAACAATCCTATCTCCAAAGACGCTGGTGCCAGGTATGGGAAATACCAAGTTTTCTGGGCCTCAGGGGAGCTTTTTCTCCGAAAAGCATCATAGGCTTGAGGATGCAGAGACCAACCTTACCACTATTGCTGTGCAAAATGCCATGGAAATGGCAAATAATTACCAACATACTGCTGATTTCAAAAGTGTCAGGATGAATCCTGAAGCGGGATCCACACTTTCCCATCTCACGAAAATATGCCCTTACCAACTCAGGAGGTAAACAAATCAAACACAGGGCTGACAGAAAGCCCGCTGTACACCCCACACAGAAATCTCAACTAGGAGGGTGGATTCTTATGCTAATGAGTGAAACCGGCTCTGGTTCTGAAAATAATGGTAAAACCACAGTGGAATAATACTTAAAAGAACACTTTCTTGATAGTCTCTCGTAGCAGCTATTGGAAATGCCACGTTTCCTGGGCCTCAGCATGTTTCTGTCTGTGAAAACTATCCTATGCTTCAGGATGCAGAGACCAACCTTATGACAATTATGGTGAAAAGTGCTACGGAAAAATACCAAATAGGTCTCAAGCTAGCGCTTATTTCAAAAGCGGTGCCACACACCTCTTGGGAAGATCCACTTACTTTGGCCTAGCCTTCCATTGGTCTGGAGAAGGTATCGCCATTCCTAGCTGATGAAGCAAATGATTCCGAAAGGAACGGTGAAAAGTGCGGATCCTGTTTCAGTCTTTAGACTGAAACAGGATCCGCACTATTCACCTGCAACACAAAGGCGCACTTCTCATGTCTGGTGCTAGTCCAACAAACCCAGGACTGACAGAGGCCCTGCAATTGCCACCCCAGAAAATTATCTCATCTCCAAAGAAGGATTCTGAGGCTAACGGTTGAAAAATGCTCCCGATCTTGAAACAGTGGTGAAAGGACGATGAGATAATCCTGAAAACAATCCTATCTCCAAAGACGCTGGTGCCAGGTATGGGAAATACCAAGTTTTCTGGGCCTCAGGGGAGTTTTTTCTGCGAAAAGCATCATAGGCTTGAGGATGCAGAGACCAACCTTATCACTATTGCTGTGCAAAACGCCATGGAAATGGCAAATAATTACCAACATACTGGTGATTTCAAAAGTGTCAGGATGAATCCTGAAGCGGGATCCACACTTTTCCCATCTCACGAAAATATGCCCTTACCAACTCCGGAGGTAAACAAATCAAACACAGGGCTGACAGAAGGCCCGCTGTACACCCCACACAGAAATCTCAACTAGGAGGGTGGATTCTTATGCTAATGAGTGAAACCGGCTCTGGTTCTGAAAATAATGGTGAAACCACAGTGGAATAATACCTAAAAGAACACTTTCTTGATAGTCTCTGGTACCACCTATTGGAAATGCCACGTTTCCTGGGCCTCAGCATGTTTCTGTCTGTGAAAACTATCCTATGCTTCAGGTTGCAGAGACCAACCTTATGACAATTATGGTGAAAAGTGCTACCGAAAAATACCAAATAGGTCTCAACCTAGCGCTTATTCCAAAGCGGTGCCACACACTTCTTGGGAAGATCCAGTTACTTTGGCCTAGCCTTCCATTGGTCTGGAGAAGGAATCCCCATTCGTAGCTGATGAAGCAAATGATTCTGAAAGGAACGGTGAAAAGTGCGGATCCTGTTTCAGTCTTTAGACTGAAACAGGATCCGCACTATTCACCTGTCTCACAAAGGCGCACTTCTCACGTCTGGTGCTAGTCCAACAAACCCAGGACTGACAGAGGCCCTGCAATTGCCACCCCAGAAAATTATCTCATCTCCAAAGAAGGATTCTGAGGCTAACGGTTGAAAAATGCTCCCGATCTTGAAACAGTGGTGAAAGGATGATGAAATAATACTGAAAACAATCCTATCTCCAAATACTCTGGTGCCAGTTATGGGAAATACCAAGTTATCTGGGCCTAAGGGGAGTTTTTTCTGCGAAAAGCATCATAGACTTAAGGATGCAGAGACCAACCTTATCACTATTGCTGTGCAAAACGCCATGGAAATGGCAAATAAATACCAACATACTGCTGATTTCAAAAGTGTCAGGATGAAATCTGAAGCACCATCCACGCTTTGCACATCTCACGCAAATATGCACTTACCAACTATGGAGGTAATCAAATCAAACACAGGGCTGGCAGAAGGCCCGCCCTTACACCCCACACAGAAATCTCAACTATGAGGGAGGATTCTTATGGTAATGCGTGAAACCGGCTCTGGTTCTGAAAATAATGGTGAAACCACAGTGGAATAATACCTAAAAGAAGACTTTCTTGATAGTCTCTCGTACCAGCTATTGGAAATGCCACGTTTCCTGGGCCTCAGCATGTTTCTGTCTGTGAAAACTATCCTATGCTTCAGCATGCAGAGACCAACCTCATGACAATTATGGTGAAAAGTGCTACGGAAAAATACCAAATAGTTCTCAACTTAGCGCTTATTTCAAAAGCGGTGCCACACACCTCTTGGGAAGATCCAGTTACTTTGGCCTAGCCTTCCATTGGTCTGGAGAAGGAATCGCCATTCCTAGCTGATGAAGCAAATGATTCTGAAAGGAACGGTGAAAAGTGCGGATCCTGTTTCAGTCTTTAGACTGAAACAGGATCCGCACTATTCACCTGTCACACAAAGGCGCACTTCTCATGTCTGGTGCTAGTCCAACAAACCCAGGACTGACAGAGGCCCTGCAATTGCCACCCCAGAAAATTATCTCATCTCCAAAGAAGGATTCTTAGGCTAACGGTTGAAAAGTGCTCCCGATCTTGAAACAGTGGTGAAAGGACGATGAAATAATCCTGAAAACAATCCTATCTCCAAAGACTCTGGTGCCAGGTAGGGGAAATACCAAGTTTTCTGGGCCTCAGGGTTGTTTTTTCTGCGAAAAGCATCATAGGTTTGAGGATGCAGAGACCAACCTTATCACTATTGCTGTGCAAAACGCTATGGAAATGGCAAATAATTACCAACATACTGCTGATTTCAAAAGTGTCAGGATGAATCCTGAAGCGGGATCCACACTTTTCTCATCTCACGAAAATATGCCCTTACTAACTCCGGAGGTAAACAAATCAAACACAGGGCTGACAGAAGGCCCGCTGTACACCCCACACAGAAATCTCAACTAGGAGGGTGGATTCTTATGCTAATGAGTGAAACGGGCTCTGGTTCTGATAATAATGGTGAAACCACAGTGGAATAATACCTGAAAGAACACTTTCTTGATAGTCTCTCGTACCAGCTATTGGACATGCCACGTTTCCTGGGCCTCAGCATGTTTCTGTCTGTGAAAACTATCCTATGCTTCAGGTTGCAGAGACCAACCTTATGACAATTATGGTGAAAAGTGCTACGGAAAAATACCAAATAGGTCTCAAGCTAGCGCTTATTTCAAAAGCGGTGCCACACACCTCTTGGGACGATCCACTTACTTTGGCCTAGCCTTCCATTGGTCTGGAGAAGGAATCGCCATTCCTAGCTGATGAAGCAAATGATTCTGAAAGGAACGGTGAAAAGTGCGGATCCTGTTTCAGTCTTTAGACTGAAACAGGATCCACACTATTCACCTGTCACACAAAGGCGCACTTCTCATGTCTGGTGCTAGTCCAACAAACCCAGGACTGACAGAGGCCCTGCAATTGCCACCCCAGAAAATTATCTCATCTCCAAAGAAGGATTCTTAGGCAAACGGTTGAAAAATGCTCCCGATCTTGAAACAGTGGTGAAAGGACGATGAAATAATCCTGAAAACAATCCTATCTCCAAAGACTCTGGTGTCAGGTATGGGAAATACCAAGTTTTCTGGGCCTCAGGGGAGTTTTTTCTGCGAAAACCATCATAGGCTTGAGGATGCAGAGACCAACCTTATCACTATTGCTGTGCAAAACGCCATGGAAATGGCAAATAAATACCAACATACTGGTGATTTCCAAAGTGTCAGGATGAAATCTGAAGCACCATCCACGCTTTGCCCATCTCACGCAAATATGCCCTTACCAACTATGGAGGTAATCAAATCAACCACAGAGCTGGCAGAAGGCCCGCCCTTACACCCCACACAGAAATCTCAACTGTGAGGTAGGATTCTCATGGTAATGCGTGAAACCGGCTCTGGTTCTGAAAATAATGGTGAAACCACAGTGGAATAATACTTAAAAGAACACTTTCTTGATAGTCTCTAGTACCCACTGTTTGAAATGCCAAGTTTATTGGGCCTCAGCATGTTTCTGTCTGTGAAAACTATCCTATGCTTCAGCATGCAGAGACCAACCTTATGACAATTATGGTGAAAAGTGGTACGGAAAAATACCAAATAGGTCTCAACCTAGCGCTTATTTCAAAAGCGGTGCCACACACCTCTTGGGAAGATCCAGTTACTTTGGCCTAGCCTTCCATTGGTCTGGAGAAGGAATCGCCATTCCTAGCTGATGAAGCAAATGATTCTGAAAGGAATGGTGAAAAGTGCCGATCCTGTTTCAGTCTTTAGACTGAAACAGGATCCGCACTATTCACCTGTCACACAAAGGCGCACTTCTCATGTCTGGTGCTAGTCCAACAAACCCAGGACTGACAGAGGCCCTGCAATTGCCACCCCAGAAAATTGTCTCATCTCCAAAGAAGGATTCTTAGGCTAACGGTTGAAAAGTGCTCCCGATCTTGAAACAGTGGTGAAAGGACGATGAAATAATCCTGAAAACCATCCTATCTCCAAAGACTCTGGTGCCAGGTATGGGAAATACCAAGTTTTCTGGGCCTCAGGGGAGTTTTTTCTGCGAAAAGCATCATAGGCTTGAGGATGCAGAGACCAACCTTATCACTATTGCTGTGCAAAACGCCATGGAAATGGCAAATAATTACCAACATACTGCTGATTTAAAAAGTGTCAGGATGAATCCTGAAGCGAGATCCAGACTTTTCCCATCTCACGAAAATATGCGCTTACCAACTCCGGAGGTAAACAAATCAAACACAGGGCTGACAGAAGGCCCGCTGTACACCCCACACAGAAATCTCAACTAGGAGGGTGGATTCTTATGCTAATGAGTGAAACCCGCTCTGGTTCTGAAAATAATGGTGAAACCACAGTGGAATAATACCTAAAAGAACACTTTCTTGATAGTCTCTCGTACCAGCTATTGGAAATGCCACGTTTCCTGGGCCTCAGCATGTTTCTGTCTGTGAAAACTATCCTATGTTTCAGGTTGCAGAGACCAACCTTATGACAATTATGGTGAAAAGTGCTACGGAAAAATACCAAATAGGTCTCAAGCTAGCGCTTATTTCAAAAGCGGTGCCACTCACCTCTTGGGAAGATCCACTTACTTTGGCCTAGCCTTCCATTGGTCTGGAATAGGAATCGCCATTCCTAGCTGATGAAGCAAATGATTCTGAAAGGAACGGTGAAAAGTGCGGATCCTGTTTCAGTCTTTAGACTGAAACAGGATCCGCACTATTCACCTGTCACACAAAGGCGTACTTCTCATGTCTGGTGCTAGTCCAACAAACCCAGGACTGACAGAGGCCCTGCAATTGCCACCCCAGAAAATTATCTCATCTCCAAAGAAGGATTCTGAGGCTAACGGTTGAAAAATGCTCCCGATCTTGAAACAGTGGTGAAAGGACGATGAAATAATACTGAAAACAATCCTATCTCCAAAGACTCTGGTGCCAGGTATGGGAAATACCAAGTTATCTGGGCCTAAGGAGAGTTTTTTCTGCGAAAAGCATCATAGGCTTAAGGATGCAGAGACCAACCTTATCACTACTGCTGTGCAAAACGCCATGGAAATGGCAAATAAATACCAACATACTGCTGATTTCAAAAGTGTCAGGATGAAATCTGAAGCACCATCCACGCTTTGCCCATCTGACGCAAATATGCACTTACCAACTATGGAGTTAATCAAATCAAACACAGGGCTGGCAGAAGGCCCGCCCTTACACCCCACACAGAAATCTCAACTATGAGGGAGGATTCTTATGGTAATGCGTGAAACCGGCTCTGGTTCTGAAAATAATGGTGAAACCACAGTGGAATAATACTTAAAAGAACACTTTCTTGATAGTCTCTAGTACCCACTGTTTGAAATGCCAAGTTTATTGGACCTCGGCATGTTTCTGTCTGTGAAAACTATCCTATGCTTCAGCATGCAGAGACCAACCTTATGACAATTATGGTGAAAAGTGCTACGGAAAAATACCAAATAGGTCTCAAGCTAGCGCTTATTTCAAAAGCGGTGCCACACACCTCTTGGGAAGATCCAGTTACTTTGGCCTAGCCTTCCATTGGTCTGGAGAAGGAATCGCCATTCCTAGCTGATGAAGCAAATGATTCTGAAAGGAACGGTGAAAAGTGCGGATCCTGTTTCAGTCTTTAGACTGAAACAGGATCCGCACTATTCACCTGTCACACAAAGGCGCACTTCTCATGTCTGGTGCTAGTCCAACAAACCCAGGACTGACAGAGGCCCTGCAATTGCCACCCCAGAAAATTATCTCATCTCCAAAGAAGGATTCTGAGGCTAACGGTTGAAAAATGCTCCCGATCTTGAAACAGTGGTGAAAGGACGATGAAATAATACTGAAAACAATCCTATCTCCAAAGACTCTGGTGCCAGGTATGGGAAATACCAAGTTATCTGGGCCTAAGGGGAGTTTTTTCTGCGAAAAGCATCATAGGCTTAAGGATGCAGAGACCAACCTTATCACTATTGCTGTGCAAAACGCCATGGAAATGGCAAATAAATACCAACATACTGCTGATTTCAAAAGTGTCAGGATGAAATCTGAAGCACCATCCACGCTTTGCCCATCTGACGCAAATATGCACTTACCAACTATGGAGTTAATCAAATCAAACACAGGGCTGGCAGAAGGCCCGCCCTTACACCCCACACAGAAATCTCAACTATGAGGGAGGATTCTTATGGTAATGCGTGAAACCGGCTCTGGTTCTGAAAATAATGGTGAAACCACAGTGGAATAATACTTAAAAGAACACTTTCTTCATAGTCTCTCGTACCAGCTATTGGAAATGCCACGTTTCCTGGGCCTCAGCATGTTTCTGTCTGTGAAAACTATCCTATGCTTCAGCATGCAGAGACCAACCTTATGACAATTATGGTGAAAAGTGCTACGGAAAAATACCAAATAGTTCTCAACTTACCGCTTATTTCAAAAACGGTGCGACACACCCCTTGGGAAGATCCAGTTACTTTGGCCTAGCCTTCCATTGGTCTGGAGAAGGAATCGCCATTCCTAGCTGATGAAGCAAATGATTCTGAAAGGAACGGTGAAAAGTGCGGATCCTGTCTCAGTCTTTAGACTGAAACAGGATCCGCACTATTCACCTGTCACACAAAGGCGCACTTCTCATGTCTGGTGCTAGTCCAACAAACCCAGGACTGACAGAGGCCCTGCAATTGCCACCCCAGAAAATTATCTCATCTCCAAAGAAGGATTCTGAGGCTAACGGTTGAAAAGTGCTCCCGATCTTGAAACAGTGGTGAAAGGACGATGAAATAATCCTGAAAACAATGCTATCTCCAAAGACTCTGGTGCCAGGTATGGGAAATACCAAGTTTTCTGGGCTTCAGGGGAGTTTTTTCTGCGAAAAGCATCATAGGCTTGAGGATGCAGAGACCAACCTTATCACTATTGCTGTGCAAAACGCCATGGAAATGGCAAATAATTACCAACATACTGCTGATTTCAAAAGTGTCAGGATGAATGCTGAAGCGAGATCCACACTTTTCCCATCTCACGAAAATATGCGCTTACCAACTCCGGAGGTAAACAAATCAAACACAGGGCTGAGAGAAGGCCCGCTGTACACCCCACACAGAAATCTCAACTAGGAGGGTGGATTCTTATGCTAATGAGTGAACCGGGCTCTGGTTCTGAAAATAATGGTGAAACCACAGTGGAATAATACCTAAAAGAAGACTTTCTTGATAGTCTCTCGTACCAGCTATTGGAAATGCCACGTTTCCTGGGCCTCAGCATGTTTCTGTCTGTGAAAACTATCCTATGCTTCAGGTTGCAGAGACCAACCTCATGACAGTTATGGTAAAAAGTGCTACGGAAAAATACCAAATAGGTCTCAAGCTAGCGCTTATTTCAAAAGCGGTGCCACACACCTCTTGGGAAGATCCACTTACTTTGGCCTAGCCTTCCATTGGTCTGGAAAAGGAATCGCCTTTCCTAGCTGATGAAGCAAATGATTCTGAAAGGAACGGTGAAAAGTGCGGATCCTGTTTCAGTCTTTAGACTGAAACAGGATCCGCACTATTCACCTGTCACACAAAGGCGCACTTCTCATGTCTGGTGCTAGTCCAACAAACCCAGGACTGACAGAGGCCCTGCAATTGCCACCCCAGAAAATTATCTCATCTCCAAAGAAGGATTCTGAGGCTAACGGTTGAAAAATGCTCCCGATCTTGAAACAGTGGTGAAAGGACAATGAAATAATACTGAAAACAATCCTATCTACAAAGACTCTGGTGCCAGGTATGGGAAATACAAAGTTATCTGGGCTTTAGGGGAGTTTTTTCTGCGAAAAGCATCATAGGCTTAAGGATGCAGAGACCAACCTTATCACTATTGCTGTGCAAAACGCCATGGAAATGGCAAATAAATACCAACATACTGGTGATTTCAAAAGTGTCAGGATGAAATCTGAAGCACCATCCACGCTTTGCCCATCTGACGCAAATATGCACTTACCAACTATGGAGGTAATCAAATCAAACACAGGGCTGGCAGAAGGCCCGCCCTTACACCCCACACAGACATCTCAACTATGAGGGAGGATTCTTATGGTAATGCGTGAAACCGGCTCTGGTTCTGAAAATAATGGTGAAACCACAGTGGAATAATACTTAAAAGAACACTGTCTTGATAGTCTCTAGTACCCACTGTTTGAAATGCCAAGATTATTGAGCCTCAGCATGTTTCTGTCTGTGAAAACTATCCTATGCTTCAGGTTGCAGAGACCAACCTTATGACAATTATGGTGAAAAGTGCTACGGAAAAATACCAAATAGGTCTCAAGCTAGCGCTTATTTCAAAAGCGGTGCCACACACCTCTTGGGAAGATCCACTTACTTTGGCCTAGCCTTCCATTGGTCTGGAGAAGGAATCGCCATTCCTAGCTGATGAAGCAAATGATTCTGAAAGGAACGGTGAAAAGTGCGGATCCTGTTTCAGTCTTTAGACTGAAACAGGATCCGCACTATTCACCTGTCACACAAAGGCGCACTTCTCATGTCTGGTGCTAGTCCAACAAACCCAGGACTGACAGAGGCCCTGCAATTGCCACCCCAGAAAATTATCTCATCTCCAAAGAAGGATTCTGAGGCTAACGGTTGAAAAATGCTCCCGATCTTGAAACAGTGGTGAAAGGACGATGAAATAATACTGAAAACAATCCTATCTCCAAAGACTCTGGTGCCAGGTATGGGAAATACCAAGTTATCTGGGCCTAAGGGGAGTTTTTTCTGCGAAAAGCATCATAGGCTTAAGGATGCAGAGACCAACCTTATCACTACTGCTGTGCAAAACGCCATGGAAATGGCAAATAAATTCCAACATACTGCTGATTTCAAAAGTGTCAGGATGAAATCTGAAGCACCATCCACGCTTTGCCCATCTGACGCAAATATGCACTTACCAACTATGGAGTTAATCAAATCAAACACAGGGCTGGCAGAAGGCCCGCCCTTACACCCCACACAGAAATCTCAACTATGAGGGAGGATTCTTATGGTAATGCGTGAAACCGGCTCTGGTTCTGAAAATAATGGTGAAACCACAGTGGAATAATACTTAAAAGAACACTTTCTTGATAGTCTCTAGTACCCACTGTTTGAAATGCCAAGTTTATTGGACCTCGGCATGTTTCTGTCTGTGAAAACTATCCTAAGCTTCAGCATGCAGAGACCAACCTTATGACAATTATGGTGAAAAGTGCTACGGAAAAATACCAAATAGGTCTCAAGCTAGCGCTTATTTCAAAAGCGGTGCCACACACCTCTTGGGAAGATCCAGTTACTTTGGCCTAGCCTTCCATTGGTCTGGAGAAGGAATCCCCATTCCTAGCTGATGAAGCAAATGATTCTGAAAGGAACGGTGAAAAGTGCGGATCCTGTTTCAGTCTTTAGACTGAAACAGGATCCGCACTATTCACCTGTCACACAAAGGCGCACTTCTCATGTCTGGTGCTAGTCCAACAAACCCAGGACTGACAGAGGCCCTGCAATTGCCACCCCAGAAAATTATCTCATCTCCAAAGAAGGATTCTGAGGCTAACGGTTGAAAAATGCTCCCGATCTTGAAACAGTGGTGAAAGGACGATGAAATAATACTGAAAACAATCCTATCTCCAAAGACTCTGGTGCCAGGTATGGGAAATACCAAGTTATCTGGGCCTAAGGGGAGTTTTTTCTGCGAAAAGCATCATAGGCTTAAGGATGCAGAGACCAACCTTATCACTATTGCTGTGCAAAACGCCATGGAAATGGCAAATAAATACCAACATACTGCTGATTTCAAAAGTGTCAGGATGAAATCTGAAGCACCATCCACGCTTTGCCCATCTGACGCAAATATGCACTTACCAACTATGGAGGTAATCAAATCAAACACAGGGCTGACAGAAGGCCCGCTGTACACCCCACACAGAAATCTCAACTAGGAGGGTGGATTCTTTTGCTAATGAGTGAAACCGGCTCTGGTTCTGAAAATGATGGTGAAACCACAGTGGAATAATACCTAAAAGAACACTTTCTTGATAGTCTCTCGTACCAGCTATTGGAAATGCCAGGTTTCCTGGGCCTCAGCATGTTTCTGTCTGTGAAAACTATCCTATGCTTCAGGTTGCAGACACCAACCTTATGACAATTATGGTGAAAAGTGCTACGGAAAAATACCAAATTGGTCTCAAGCTAGCGCTTATTTCAAAAGCGGTGCCACACACCCCTTGGGAAGATCCAGTTACTTTGGCCTAGCCTTCCTTTGGTCTGGAGAAGGAATCCCCATTCCTAGCTGATGAAGCAAATGATTCTGAAAGGAACGGTGAAAAGTGCGGATCCTGTTTCAGTCTTTAGACTGAAACAGGATCCGCACTATTCACCTGTCACACAAAGGCGCACTTCTCATGTCTTGTGCTAGTCCAACAAACCCAGGACTGACAGAGGCCCTGCAGTTGCCACCCCAGAAAATTATCTCATCTCCAAAGAAGGATTCTTACGCTAACGGTTGAAAAGTGCTCCCGATCTTGAAACAGTGGTGAAAGGACGATGAAATAATCCTGAAAACAATCCTATCTCCAAAGACTCTGGTGCCAGGTATGGGAAATACCAAGTTTTCTGGGCCTCAGGGGAGTTTTTTCTGCGAAAAACATCATAGGCTTGAGGATGCAGAGACCAACCTTATCACTATTGCTGTGCAAAACGCCATGGAAATGGCAAATAAATACCAACATACTGCTGATTTCAAAAGTGTCAGGATGAAATCTGAAGCACCATCCACGCTTTGCCCATCTGACGCAAATATGCACTTACCAACTATGGAGTTAATCAAATCAAACACAGGGCTGGCAGAAGGCCCGCCCTTACACCCCACACAGAAATCTCAACTATGAGGGAGGATTCTTATGGTAATGCGTGAAACCGGCTCTGGTTCTGAAAATAATGGTGAAACCACAGTGGAATAGTACTTAAAAGAACACTTTCTTGATAGTCTCTAGTACCCACTGTTTGAAATGCCAAGTTTATTGGACCTCGGCATGTTTCTGTCTGTGAAAACTATCCTATGCTTCAGCATGCAGAGACCAACCTTATGACAATTATGGTGAAAAGTGCTACGGAAAAATACCAAATAGGTCTCAAGCTAGCGCTTATTTCAAAAGCGGTGCCACACACCTCTTGGGAAGATCCAGTTACTTTGGCCTAGCCTTCCATTGGTCTGGAGAAGGAATCGCCATTCCTAGCTGATGAAGCAAATGATTCTGAAAGGAACGGTGAAAAGTGCGGATCCTGTTTCAGTCTTTAGACTGAAACAGGATCCGCACTATTCACCTGTCACACAAAGGCGCACTTCTCATGTCTGGTGCTAGTCCAACAAACCCAGGACTGACAGAGGCCCTGCAATTGCCACCCCAGAAAATTATCTCATCTCCAAAGAAGGATTCTGAGGCTAACGGTTGAAAAATGCTCCCGATCTTGAAACAGTGGTGAAAGGACGATGAAATAATACTGAAAACAATCCTATCTCCAAAGACTCTGGTGCCAGGTATGGGAAATACCAAGTTATCTGGGCCTAAGGGGAGTTTTTTCTGCGAAAAGCATCATAGGCTTAAGGATGCAGAGACCAACCTTATCACTATTGCTGTGCAAAACGCCATGGAAATGGCAAATAAATACCAACATACTGCTGATTTCAAAAGTGTCAGGATGAAATCTGAAGCACCATCCACGCTTTGCCCATCTGACGCAAATATGCACTTACCAACTATGGAGTTAATCAAATCAAACACAGGGCTGGCAGAAGGCCCGCCCTTACACCCCACACAGAAATCTCAACTATGAGGGAGGATTCTTATGGTAATGCGTGAAACCGGCTCTGGTTCTGAAAATAATGGTGAAACCACAGTGGAATAATACTTAAAAGAACACTTTCTTCATAGTCTCTCGTACCAGCTATTGGAAATGCCACGTTTCCTGGGCCTCAGCATGTTTCTGTCTGTGAAAACTATCCTATGCTTCAGCATGCAGAGACCAACCTTATGACAATTATGGTGAAAAGTGCTACGGAAAAATACCAAATAGTTCTCAACTTAGCGCTTATTTCAAAAACGGTGCGACACACCCCTTGGGAAGATCCAGTTACTTTGGCCTAGCCTTCCATTGGTCTGGAGAAGGAATCGCCATTCCTAGCTGATGAAGCAAATGATTCTGAAAGGAACGGTGAAAAGTGCGGATCCTGTCTCAGTCTTTAGACTGAGACAGGATCAGCACTATTCACCTGTCACACAAAGGCGCACTTCTCATGTCTGGTGCTAGTCCAACAAACCCAGGACTGACAGAGGCCCTGCAATTGCCACCCCAGAAAATTATCTCATCTCCAAAGAAGGATTCTTAGGCTAACGGTTGAAAAGTGCTCCCGATCTTGAAACAGTGGTGAAAGGACGATGAAATAATCCTGAAAACAATGCTATCTCCAAAGACTCTGGTGCCAGGTATGGGAAATACCAAGTTTTCTGGGCTTCAGGGGAGTTTTTTCTGCGAAAAGCATCATAGGCTTGAGGATGCAGAGACCAACCTTATCACTATTGCTGTGCAAAACGCCATGGAAATGGCAAATAATTACCAACATACTGCTGATTTCAAAAGTGTCAGGATGAATCCTGAAGCGAGATCCACACTTTTCCCATCTCACGAAAATATGCGCTTACCAACTCCGGAGGTAAACAAATCAAACACAGGGCTGACAGAAGGCCCGCTGTACACCCCACACAGAAATCTCAACTAGGAGGGTGGATTCTTATGCTAATGAGTGAAACCGGCTCTGGTTCTGAAAATAATGGTGAAACCACAGTGGAATAATACCTAAAAGAACACTTTCTTGATAGTCTCTCGTACCATCTATTGGAAATGCCACGTTTCCTGGGCCTCAGCATGTTTCTGTCTGTGAAAACTATCCTATGCTTCAGGTTGCAGAGACCAACCTTATGACAATTATGGTGAAAAGTGCTACGGAAAAATACCAAATAGGTCTCAAGCTAGCGCTTATTTCAAAAGCGGTGCCACACACCTCTTGGGAAGATCCAGTTACTTTGGCCTAGCCTTCCATTGGTCTGGAGAAGGAATCGCCATTCCTAGCTGATGAGGCAAATGATTCTGAAAGGAACGGTGAAAAGTGCGGATCCTGTTTCAGTCTTTAGACTGAAACAGGATCCGCACTATTCACCTGTCCCACAAAGGCGCACTTCTCATGTCTGGTGCTAGTCCAACAAACCCAGGACTGACAGAGGCCCTGCAATTGCCACCCCAGAAAATTATCTCATCTCCAAAGAAGGATTCTGAGGCTAACGGTTGAAAAATGCTCCCGATCTTGAAACAGTGGTGAAAGGACGATGAAATAATACTGAAAACAATCCTATCTCCAAAGACTCTGGTACCAGGTATGGGAAATACCAAGTTATCTGGGCCTAAGGGGAGTTTTTTCTGCGAAAAGCATCATAGGCTTAAGGATGCAGAGACCAACCTTATCACTACTGCTGTGCAAAACGCCATGGAAATGGCAAATAAATACCAACATACTGCTGATTTCAAAAGTGTCAGGATGAAATCTGAAGCACCATCCACGCTTTGCCCATCTGACGCAAATATGCACTTACCAACTATGGAGTTAATCAAATCAAACACAGGGCTGGCAGAAGGCCCGCCCTTACACCCCACACAGAAATCTCAACTATGAGAGAGGATTCTTATGGTAATGCGTGAAACCGGCTCTGGTTCTGAAAATAATGGTGAAACCACAGTGGAATAGTACTTAAAAGAACACTTTCTTGATAGTCTCTAGTACCCACTGTTTGAAATGCCAAGTTTATTGGACCTCGGCATGTTTCTGTCTGTGAAAACTATCCTATGCTTCAGCATGCAGAGACCAACCTTATGACAATTATGGTGAAAAGTGCTGCGGAAACATACCAAATAGTTCTCAACTTAGCGCTTATTTCAAAAGCGATGCCACACACCTCTTGGCAAGATCCAGTTACTTTGGCCTAGCCTTCCATTGGTCTGGAGAAGGAATCGCCATTCCTAGCTGATGAAGCAAATGATTCTGAAAGGAACGGTGAAAAGTGCGGATCCTGTTTCAGTCTTTAGACTGAAAAAGGATCCTCACTATTCACCTGTCACACAAAGGCGCACTTCTCATGTCTGCTGCTAGTCCAACAAACCCAGGACTGACAGAGGCCCTGCAATTGCCACCCCAGAAAATTATCTCATCTCCAAAGAAGGATTCTTAGGCTAACGGTTGAAAAGTGCTCCCGATCTTGAAACAGTGGTGAAAGGACGATGAAATAATCCTGAAAACAATCCTATCTCCAAAGACTCTCGTGCCAGGTATGGGAAATACCAAGTTTTCTGGGCCTCAGGGGAGTTTTTTCTGCGAAAAGCGTCATAGGCTTGAGGATGCAGAGACCAACCTTATCACTATTGCTGTGCAAAACGCCATGGAAATGGCAAATAATTACCAACATACTGCTGATTTCAAAAGTGTCAGGATGAATCCTGAAGCGGGATCCACACTTTTCCCATCTCACGAAAATATGCCCTTACCAACTCCGGAGGTAAACAAATCAAACACAGGGCTGACAGAAGGCCCGCTGTACACCCCACACAGAAATCTCAACTGGGAGGGTGGATTCTTTTGCTAATGAGTGAAACCGGCTCTGGTTCTGAAAATAATGGTGAAACCACAGTGGAATAATACCTAAAAGAACACTTTCTTGATAGTCTCTCGTACCAGCTATTGGAAATGCCACGTTTCCTGGGCCTCAGCATGTTTCTGTCTGTGAAAACTATCCTATGCTTCAGGTTGCAGAGACCAACCTTATGACAATTATGGTGAAAAGTGCTACGGAAAAATACCAAATAGGTCTCAAGCTAGGGCTTATTTCAAAAGCGGTGCCACACACCTCTTGGGAAGATCCAGTTACTTTGGCCTAGCCTTCCATTGGTCTGGAGAAGGAATCGCCATTCCTAGCTGATGAAGCAAATGATTCTGAAAGGAACGGTGAAAAGTGCGGATCCTGTTTCAGTCTTTAGACTGAAACAGGATCCGCACTATTCACCTGTCACACAAAGGCGCACTTCTCATGTCTGGTGCTAGTCCAACAAACCCAGGACTGACAGAGGCGCTGCAATTGCCTCCCCAGAAAGTTATCTCATCTCCAAAGAAGGATTCTTAGGCTAACGGTTGAAAAGTGCTCCCGATCTTGAAACAGTGGTGAAAGGACGATGAAATAATCCTGAAAACAATCCTATCTCCAAAGACTCTGGTGCCAGGTATGGGAAATACCAAGTTTTCTTGGCCTCAGGGGAGTCTTTTCTGCAAAAAGCATCATAGGCTTGAGGATGCAGAGACCAACCTTATCACTATTGCTGTGCAAAACGCCATGGAAATGGCAAATAATTACCAACATACTGGTGATTTCAAAATGTCAGGATGAAATCTGAAGCACGATCCACGCTTTTCCCATCTCACGCAAATATGCACTTACCAACTATGGAGGTAATCAAATCAAACACAGCGCTGGCAGAAGGCCCGCCCTTACACCCCACACAGACATCTCAACTATGAGGGATGATTCTTATGGTAATGCGTGAAACCTGCTCTGGTTCTGAAAATAATGGTGAAACCACAGTGGAATAATACTTAAAAGAACACTTTCTTGACAGTCTCTAGTACCCACTGTTTGAAATGCCAAGTTTATTGGGCCTCAGCATGTTTCTGTCTGTGAAAACTATCCTATGCTTCAGCATGCAGAGACCAACCTGATGACAATTATGGTGAAAAGTGCTAAGGAAAAATACCAAATAGTTCTCAACGTAGCGCTTATTTCAAAAGCGGTGCGACACACCTCTTGGGAAGATCCAGTTACTTTGGCCTAGCCTTCCATTGGTCTGGATAAGGAATCGCCATTCCTAGCTGATGAAGCAAATGATTCTGAAAGGAACAGTGAAAAGTGCGGATCCTGTTTCAGTCTTTAGACTGAAACAGGATCCGCACTATTCACCTGTCACACAAAGGCGCACTTCTCATGTCTGGTGCTAGTCCAACAAACCCAGGACTGACAGAGGCCCTGCAATTGCCACCCCAGAAAATTATCTCATCTCCAAAGAAGGATTCTTAGGCTAACGGTTGAAAAGTGCTCCCGATCTTGAAACAGTGGTGAAAGGACGATGAAATAATCCTGAAAACAATCCTATCTCCAAAGACTCTGGTGCCAGGTATGGGAAATACCAAGTTTTCTGGGCCTCAGGGGAGTTTTTTCTGCGAAAAGCATCATAGGCTTGAGGATGCAGAGACCAACCTTATCACTATTGGTGTGCAAAACGCCATGGAAATGGCAAATAATTACCAACATACTGCTGATTTCAAAAGTGTCAGGATGAATCCTGAAGCGGGATCCACACTTTTCCCATCTCACGAAAATATGCCCTTACCAACTCCGGAGGTAAACAAATCAAACACAAGGCTGACAGAAGGCCCGCTGTACACCCCACACAGAAATCTCAACTAGGCGGGTGGATTCTTATGCTAATGAGTGAAACCGGCTCTGGTTCTGAAAATAATGGTGAAACCACAGTGGAATAATACCTAAAAGAACACTTTCTTGATAGTCTCTCGTACCAGCTATTGGAAATGCCACGTTTCTTGGGCCTCAGCATGTTTCTGTCTGTGAAAACTATCCTATGCTTCAGGATGCAGAGACCAACTTATGACAATTATGGTGAAAAGTGCTACGGAAAAATACCAAATAGGTCTCAACCTAGCGCTTATTCCAAAAGCGGTGCCACACACCTCTTGGGAAGATCCAGTTATTTTGGCCTAGCCTTCCATTGGTCTGGAGAAGGAATCCCCATTCCTAGCTGATGAAGAAAATGATTCTGAAAGGAACGGTGAAAAGTGCGGATCCTGTTTCAGTCTTTAGACTAAAACAGGATCCGCACTATTCACCTGTCACACAAAGGCACACTTCTCATGTCTGGTGCTAGTCCAACAAACCCAGGACTGACAGAGGCCCTGCAATTGCCACCCCAGAAAATTATCTCATCTCCAAAGAATGATTCTGAGGCTAACGGTTTAAAAATGCTCCGGATCTTGAAACAGTGGTGAAAGGACGATGAAATAATCCTGAAAACAATCCTATCTCCAAAGACTCTGTTGCCAGGTATGGGAAATACCAAGTTTTCTGGGCCTCAGGGGAGTTTTTTCTGCGAAAAGCATCATAGGCTTGGGGATGCAGAGACCAACCTTACCACTATTGCTGTGCAAAACGCCATGGAAATGGCAAATAATTTCCAACATACTGCTGATTTCAAAAGTGTCAGGATGAATCCTGAAGCGGGATCCACACTTTTCCCATCTCGCGAAAATATGCCCTTACCAACTCCGGAGGAAAACAAATCAAACACAGGGCTGACAGAAGGCCCGCTGTACACCCCACACAGGAATCTCAACTAGGAGGGTGGATTCTTATGCTAATGAGTGAAACCAGCTCTGGTTCTGAAAATAATCGTGAAAACACAGTGGAATAATACTTAAAAGAACACTTTCTTGATAGTCTCTCGTACCAGCTATTGGAAATGCCACGTTTCCTGGGCCTCAGCATGTTTCTGTCTGTGAAAACTATCCTATGCTTCAGCATGCAGAGACCAACCTTATGACAATTATGGTGAAAAGTGTTACCGAAAAATACCAAATAGGTCTCAACCTAGCGCTTATTCCAAAAGCGGTGCCACACACCTCTTGGGAAGATCCAGTTACTTTGGCCTAGCCTTCCATTGGTCTGGAGAAGGAATCGCCATTCCTAGCTGATGAAGCAAATGATTCTGAAAGGAACGGTGAAAAGTGCGGATCCTGTTTCAGTCTTTAGACTGAAACAGGATCGCACTATTCACCTGTCACACAAAGGCGCACTTCTCATGTCTGGTGCTAGTCCAACAAACCCAGGACTGACAGAGGCCCTGCAATTGCCACCCCAGAAAATTATCTCATCTCCAAAGAAGGATTCTGAGGCTAACGGTTGAAAAGTGCTCCCGATCTTGAAACAGTGGTGAAAGGACGATGAAATAATACTGAAAACAATCCTATCTCCAAGGACTCTGGTGCCAGGTTTGGGAAATGCCAAGTTATATGGGCCTCAGGGGAGTTTTTTCTGCGAAAAGCATCATAGGCTTGAGGATGCAGAGACCAACCTTATCACTATTGCTGTGCAAAACGCCATGGAAATGGCAAATAATTACCAACATACTGCTGATTTCAAAAGTGTCAGGATGAATCCTGAAGCGGGATCCACACTTTTCCCATCTCACGAAAATATGCCCTTACCAACTATGGAGGTAATCAAATCAAACACAGAGCTGGCAGAAGGCCCGCCCTTACACCCCACACAGACATCTCAACTATGAGGGAGGATTCTTATGCTAATGAGTGAAACGGGCTCTGGTTCTGAAAATAATGGTGAAACCACAGTGGAATAATACCTAAAAGAACACTTTCTTGATAGTCTCTCGTACCAGCT
The DNA here is from genome assembly GCF_020740605.2 of Lemur catta. Taxonomy (NCBI): domain Eukaryota; kingdom Metazoa; phylum Chordata; class Mammalia; order Primates; family Lemuridae; genus Lemur; species Lemur catta. Next base: position 40,225,330 of record NC_059133.1, on the reverse strand, counting down.
ATTGGAAATGCCACGTTTCCTGGGCCTCAGCATGTTTCTGTCTGTGAAAACTATCCTATGCTTCAGGTTGCAGAGACCAACCTTATGACAATTATGGTGAAAAGTGCTACCGAAAAATACCAAATAGGTCTCAACCTAGCGCTTATTCCAAAAGCGGTGCCACGCACCTCTTGGGAAGATCCAGTTATTTTGGCCTAGCCTTCCATTGGTCTGGAGAAGGAATCCCCATTCCTAGCTGATGAAGAAAATGATTCTGAAAGGAACGGTGAAAAGTGCGGATCCTGTTTCAGTCTTTAGACTAAAACAGGATCCGCACTATTCACCTGTCACACAAAGGCGCACTTCTCATGTCTGGTGCTAGTCCAACAAACCCAGGACTGACAGAGGCCCTGCAATTGCCACCCCAGAAAATTATCTCATCTCCAAAGAAGGATTCTGAGGCTAACGGTTTAAAAATGCTCCCGATCTTGAAACAGTGGTGAAAGGACGATGAAATAATCCTGAAAACAATCCTATCTCCAAAGACGCTGGTGCCAGGTATGGGAAATACCAAGTTTTCTGGCCTCAGGGGAGCTTTTTCTGCGAAAAGCATCATAGGCTTGAGGATGCAGAGACCAACCTTACCACTATTGGTTTGCAAAACGCCATGGAAATGGCAAATAATTACCAACATACTGCTGATTTCAAAAGTGTCAGGATGAATCCTGAAGCGGGATCCACACTTTTCCCATCTCACGAAAATATGCCCTTACCACCTCCCGAGGTAAACAAATCAAACACAGGGCTGACAGAAAGCCCGCTGTACACCCCACACAGAAATCTCAACTAGGAGGGTGGATTCTTATGCTAATGAGTGAAACCGGCTCTTGTTCTGAATATAATGGTAAAACCACAGTGGAATAATACTTAAAAGAACACTTTCTTGATAGTCTCTCGTACCAGCTATTGGAAATGCCACGTTTCCTGGGCCTCAGCATGTTTCTGTCTGTGAAAACTATCCTATGCTTCAGGATGCAGAGACCAGCCTTATGACAATTATGGTGAAAAGTGCTACCGAAAAATACCAAACAGGTCTCAACCTAGCGCTTATTCCAAAAGCGGTGCCACACACCTCTTGGGAAGATCCAGTTACTTTGGCCTAGCCTTCCATTGGTCTGGAGAAGGAATCCCCATTCCTAGCTGATGAAGCAAATGATTCTGAAAGGAACGGTGAAAAGTGCGGATCCTGTTTCAGTCTTTAGACTGAAACAGGATCCGCACTATTCACCTGTCACACAAAGGCGCAATTCTCATGTCTGGTGCTAGTCCAACAAACCCAGGACTGACAGAGGTCCTGCAATTGCCACCCAGAAAATTATCTCATCTCCAAAGAAGGATTCTGAGGCTAACGGTTGAAAAATGCTCCCGATCTTGAAACAGTGGTGAAAGGACGATGAAATAATCCTGAAAACAATCCTATCTCCAAAGACTCTGGTGCCAAGTATGGGTAATACCAAGTTTTCTGGGCCTCAGGGGAGTTTTTTCTGCAAAAAGCATCATAGGCTTGAGGATGCAGAGACCAACCTTATCACTATTGCTGTGCAAAACGCCATGGAAATGGCAAATAATTACCAACATACTGCTGATTTCAAAAGTGTCAGGATGAATCCTGAAGCGGGATCCACACTTTTCCCATCTCACGAAAACATGCCCTTACCAACTCCGGAGGTAAACAAATCAAACACAGGGCTGACAGAAGGCCCGCTGTACACCCCACACAGAAATCTCAACTAGGAGGCTGGATTCTTATGCTAATGAGTGAAACCGGCTCTGGTTCTGAAAATAATGGTGAAACCACAGTGGAATAATACCTAAAAGAACACTTTCTTGATAGTCTCTCGTACCAGCTATTGGAAATGCCACGTTTCCTGGGCCTCAGCATGTTTCTGTCTGTGAAAACTGTCCTATGCTTCAGGATGCAGAGACCAACCTTATGACAATTATGGTGAAAAGTGCTACAGAAAAATACCAAATAGGTCTCAACCTAGCGCTTATTTCAAAAGCGGTGCCACACACCTCTTGGGAAGATCCAGTTACTTTGGCCTAGCCTTCCATTGGTCTGGAGAAGGAATCGCCATTCCTAGCTGATGAAGCAAATGATTCTGAAAGGAACGGTGAAAAGTGCGGATCCTGTTTCAGTCTTTAGACTGAAACAGGATCCGCACTATTCACCTGTCACACAAAGGCGCACTTCTCATGTCTGCTGCTAGTCCAACAAACCCAGGACTGACAGAGGCCCTGCAATTGCCACCCCAGAAAATTATCTCATCTCCAAAGAAGGATTCTTAGGCTAACGGTTGAAAAGTGCTCCCGATCTTGAAACAGTGGTGAAAGGACGATGAAATAATCCTGAAAACAATCCTATCTCCAAAGACTCTCGTGCCAGGTATGGGAAATACCAAGTTTTCTGGGCCTCAGGGGAGTTTTTTCTGCAAAAAGCATCATAGGCTTGAGGATGCAGAGACCAACCTTATCACTATTGCTGTGCAAAACGCCATGGAAATGGCAAATAATTACCAACATACTGCTGATTTCAAAAGTGTCAGGATGAATCCTGAAGCGGGATCCACACTTTTCCCATCTCACGAAAATATGCCCTTACCAACTCCGGAGGTAAACAAATCAAACACAGGGCTGACAGAAGGCCCGCTGTACACCCCACACAGAAATCTCAACTATGAGGGAGGATTCTTATGCTAATGAGTGAAACCGGCTCTGGTTCTGAAAATAATGGTGAAACCACAGTGGAATAATACCTAAAAGAACACTTTCCTGATAGTCTCTCGTACCAGCTATTGGAAATGCCAGGTTTCCTGGGCCTCAGCATGTTTCTCTCTGTGAAAACTGTCCTATGCTTCAGGTTGCAGAGACCAACCTTATGACAATTATGGTGAAAAGTGCTACGGAAAAATACCAAATAGGTCTCAAGCTAGGGCTTATTTCAAAAGCGGTGCCACACACCTCTTGGGAAGATCCAGTTACTTTGGCCTAGCCTTCCATTGGTCTGGAGAAGGAATCGCCATTCCTAGCTGATGAAGCAAATGATTCTGAAAGGAACGGTGAAAAGTGCGGATCCTGTTTCAGTCTTTAGACTGAAACAGGATCCGCACTATTCACCTGTCACACAAAGGCGCACTTCTCATGTCTGGTGCTAGTCCAACAAACCCAGGACTGACAGAGGCGCTGCAATTGCCTCCCCAGAAAGTTATCTCATCTCCAAAGAAGGATTCTTAGGCTAACGGTTGAAAAGTGCTCCCGATCTTGAAACAGTGGTGAAAGGACGATGAAATAATCCTGAAAACAATCCTATCTCCAAAGACTCTGGTGCCAGGTATGGGAAATACCAAGTTTTCTTGGCCTCAGGGGAGTCTTTTCTGCAAAAAGCATCATAGGCTTGAGGATGCAGAGACCAACCTTATCACTATTGCTGTGCAAAACGCCATGGAAATGGCAAATAATTACCAACATACTGGTGATTTCAAAATGTCAGGATGAAATCTGAAGCACGATCCACGCTTTTCCCATCTCACGCAAATATGCACTTACCAACTATGGAGGTAATCAAATCAAACACAGCGCTGGCAGAAGGCCCGCCCTTACACCCCACACAGACATCTCAACTATGAGGGATGATTCTTATGGTAATGCGTGAAACCTGCTCTGGTTCTGAAAATAATGGTGAAACCACAGTGGAATAATACTTAAAAGAACACTTTCTTGACAGTCTCTACTACCCACTGTTTGAAATGCCAAGTTTATTGGGCCTCAGCATGTTTCTGTCTGTGAAAACTATCCTATGCTTCAGCATGCAGAGACCAACCTGATGACAATTATGGTGAAAAGTGCTAAGGAAAAATACCAAATAGTTCTCAACGTAGCGCTTATTTCAAAAGCGGTGCGACACACCTCTTGGGAAGATCCAGTTACTTTGGCCTAGCCTTCCATTGGTCTGGATAAGGAATCGCCATTCCTAGCTGATGAAGCAAATGATTCTGAAAGGAACAGTGAAAAGTGCGGATCCTGTTTCAGTCTTTAGACTGAAACAGGATCCGCACTATTCACCTGTCACACAAAGGCGCACTTCTCATGTCTGGTGCTAGTCCAACAAACCCAGGACTGACAGAGGCCCTGCAATTGCCACCCCAGAAAATTATCTCATCTCCAAAGAAGGATTCTTAGGCTAACGGTTGAAAAGTGCTCCCGATCTTGAAACAGTGGTGAAAGGACGATGAAATAATCCTGAAAACAATCCTATCTCCAAAGACTCTGGTGCCAGGTATGGGAAATACCAAGTTTTCTGGGCCTCAGGGGAGTTTTTTCTGCGAAAAGCATCATAGGCTTGAGGATGCAGAGACCAACCTTATCACTATTGGTGTGCAAAACGCCATGGAAATGGCAAATAATTACCAACATACTGCTGATTTCAAAAGTGTCAGGATGAATCCTGAAGCGGGATCCACACTTTTCCCATCTCACGAAAATATGCCCTTACCAACTCCGGAGGTAAACAAATCAAACACAAGGCTGACAGAAGGCCCGCTGTACACCCCACACAGAAATCTCAACTAGGCGGGTGGATTCTTATGCTAATGAGTGAAACCGGCTCTGGTTCTGAAAATAATGGTGAAACCACAGTGGAATAATACCTAAAAGAACACTTTCTTGATAGTCTCTCGTACCAGCTATTGGAAATGCCACGTTTCTTGGGCCTCAGCATGTTTCTGTCTGTGAAAACTATCCTATGCTTCAGGATGCAGAGACCAACTTATGACAATTATGGTGAAAAGTGCTACGGAAAAATACCAAATAGGTCTCAACCTAGCGCTTATTCCAAAAGCGGTGCCACACACCTCTTGGGAAGATCCAGTTATTTTGGCCTAGCCTTCCATTGGTCTGGAGAAGGAATCCCCATTCCTAGCTGATGAAGAAAATGATTCTGAAAGGAACGGTGAAAAGTGCGGATCCTGTTTCAGTCTTTAGACTAAAACAGGATCCGCACTATTCACCTGTCACACAAAGGCACACTTCTCATGTCTGGTGCTAGTCCAACAAACCCAGGACTGACAGAGGCCCTGCAATTGCCACCCCAGAAAATTATCTCATCTCCAAAGAATGATTCTGAGGCTAACGGTTTAAAAATGCTCCGGATCTTGAAACAGTGGTGAAAGGACGATGAAATAATCCTGAAAACAATCCTATCTCCAAAGACTCTGTTGCCAGGTATGGGAAATACCAAGTTTTCTGGGCCTCAGGGGAGTTTTTTCTGCGAAAAGCATCATAGGCTTGAGGATGCAGAGACCAACCTTACCACTATTGCTGTGCAAAACGCCATGGAAATGGCAAATAATTTCCAACATACTGCTGATTTCAAAAGTGTCAGGATGAATCCTGAAGCGGGATCCACACTTTTCCCATCTCGCGAAAATATGCCCTTACCAACTCCGGAGGAAAACAAATCAAACACAGGGCTGACAGAAGGCCCGCTGTACACCCCACACAGGAATCTCAACTAGGAGGGTGGATTCTTATGCTAATGAGTGAAACCAGCTCTGGTTCTGAAAATAATGGTGAAAACACAGTGGAATAATACTTAAAAGAACACTTTCTTGATAGTCTCTCGTACCAGCTATTGGAAATGCCACGTTTCCTGGGCCTCAGCATGTTTCTGTCTGTGAAAACTATCCTATGCTTCAGCATGCAGAGACCAACCTTATGACAATTATGGTGAAAAGTGTTACCGAAAAATACCAAATAGGTCTCAACCTAGCGCTTATTCCAAAAGCGGTGCCACACACCTCTTGGGAAGATCCAGTTACTTTGGCCTAGCCTTCCATTGGTCTGGAGAAGGAATCGCCATTCCTAGCTGATGAAGCAAATGATTCTGAAAGGAACGGTGAAAAGTGCGGATCCTGTTTCAGTCTTTAGACTGAAACAGGATCGCACTATTCACCTGTCACACAAAGGCGCACTTCTCATGTCTGGTGCTAGTCCAACAAACCCAGGACTGACAGAGGCCCTGCAATTGCCACCCCAGAAAATTATCTCATCTCCAAAGAAGGATTCTGAGGCTAACGGTTGAAAAGTGCTCCCGATCTTGAAACAGTGGTGAAAGGACGATGAAATAATACTGAAAACAATCCTATCTCCAAGGACTCTGGTGCCAGGTTTGGGAAATGCCAAGTTATATGGGCCTCAGGGGAGTTTTTTCTGCGAAAAGCATCATAGGCTTGAGGATGCAGAGACCAACCTTATCACTATTGCTGTGCAAAACGCCATGGAAATGGCAAATAATTACCAACATACTGCTGATTTCAAAAGTGTCAGGATGAATCCTGAAGCGGGATCCACACTTTTCCCATCTCACGAAAATATGCCCTTACCAACTATGGAGGTAATCAAATCAAACACAGACCTGGCAGAAGGCCCGCCCTTACACCCCACACAGACATCTCAACTATGAGGGAGGATTCTTATGCTAATGAGTGAAACGGGCTCTGGTTCTGAAAATAATGGTGAAACCACAGTGGAATAATACCTAAAAGAACACTTTCTTGATAGTCTCTCGTACCAGCTATTGGAAATGCCACGTTTCCTGGGCCTCAGCATGTTTCTGTCTGTGAAAACTATCCTATGCTTCAGGTTGCAGAGACCAACCTTATGACAATTATGGTGAAAAGTGCTACCGAAAAATACCAAATAGGTCTCAACCTAGCGCTTATTCCAAAAGCGGTGCCACGCACCTCTTGGGAAGATCCAGTTATTTTGGCCTAGCCTTCCATTGGTCTGGAGAAGGAATCCCCATTCCTAGCTGATGAAGAAAATGATTCTGAAAGGAACGGTGAAAAGTGCGGATCCTGTTTCAGTCTTTAGACTAAAACAGGATCCGCACTATTCACCTGTCACACAAAGGCGCACTTCTCATGTCTGGTGCTAGTCCAACAAACCCAGGACTGACAGAGGCCCTGCAATTGCCACCCCAGAAAATTATCTCATCTCCAAAGAAGGATTCTGAGGCTAACGGTTTAAAAATGCTCCCGATCTTGAAACAGTGGTGAAAGGACGATGAAATAATCCTGAAAACAATCCTATCTCCAAAGACGCTGGTGCCAGGTATGGGAAATACCAAGTTTTCTGGCCTCAGGGGAGCTTTTTCTGCGAAAAGCATCATAGGCTTGAGGATGCAGAGACCAACCTTACCACTATTGGTTTGCAAAACGCCATGGAAATGGCAAATAATTACCAACATACTGCTGATTTCAAAAGTGTCAGGATGAATCCTGAAGCGGGATCCACACTTTTCCCATCTCACGAAAATATGCCCTTACCACCTCCCGAGGTAAACAAATCAAACACAGGGCTGACAGAAAGCCCGCTGTACACCCCACACAGAAATCTCAACTAGGAGGGTGGATTCTTATGCTAATGAGTGAAACCGGCTCTTGTTCTGAATATAATGGTAAAACCACAGTGGAATAATACTTAAAAGAACACTTTCTTGATAGTCTCTCGTACCAGCTATTGGAAATGCCACGTTTCCTGGGCCTCAGCATGTTTCTGTCTGTGAAAACTATCCTATGCTTCAGGATGCAGAGACCAGCCTTATGACAATTATGGTGAAAAGTGCTACCGAAAAATACCAAACAGGTCTCAACCTAGCGCTTATTCCAAAAGCGGTGCCACACACCTCTTGGGAAGATCCAGTTACTTTGGCCTAGCCTTCCATTGGTCTGGAGAAGGAATCCCCATTCCTAGCTGATGAAGCAAATGATTCTGAAAGGAACGGTGAAAAGTGCGGATCCTGTTTCAGTCTTTAGACTGAAACAGGATCCGCACTATTCACCTGTCACACAAAGGCGCAATTCTCATGTCTGGTGCTAGTCCAACAAACCCAGGACTGACAGAGGTCCTGCAATTGCCACCCAGAAAATTATCTCATCTCCAAAGAAGGATTCTGAGGCTAACGGTTGAAAAATGCTCCCGATCTTGAAACAGTGGTGAAAGGACGATGAAATAATCCTGAAAACAATCCTATCTCCAAAGACTCTGGTGCCAAGTATGGGTAATACCAAGTTTTCTGGGCCTCAGGGGAGTTTTTTCTGCAAAAAGCATCATAGGCTTGAGGATGCAGAGACCAACCTTATCACTATTGCTGTGCAAAACGCCATGGAAATGGCAAATAATTACCAACATACTGCTGATTTCAAAAGTGTCAGGATGAATCCTGAAGCGGGATCCACACTTTTCCCATCTCACGAAAATATGCCCTTACCAACTCCGGAGGTAAACAAATCAAACACAGGGCTGACAGAAGGCCCGCTGTACACCCCACACAGAAATCTCAACTATGAGGGAGGATTCTTATGCTAATGAGTGAAACCGGCTCTGGTTCTGAAAATAATGGTGAAACCACAGTGGAATAATACCTAAAAGAACACTTTCCTGATAGTCTCTCGTACCAGCTATTGGAAATGCCAGGTTTCCTGGGCCTCAGCATGTTTCTCTCTGTGAAAACTGTCCTATGCTTCAGGTTGCAGAGACCAACCTTATGACAATTATGGTGAAAAGTGCTACGGAAAAATACCAAATAGGTCTCAACCTAGCGCTTATTCCAAAAGCGGTGCCACACACCTCTTGGGAAGATCCAGTTACTTTGGCCTAGCCTTCCATTGGTCTGGAGAATGAATCCCAATTCCTAGCTGATGAAGAAAATGATTCTGAAAGGAACGGTGAAAAGTGCGGATCCTGTTTCAGTCTTTAGACTGAAACAGGATCCGCACTATTCACCTGTCACACAAAGGCGCACTTCTCATGTCTGGTGCTAGTCCAACAAACCCAGGACTGACAGAGGCCCTGCAATTGCCACCCCAGAAAATTATCTCATCTCCAAAGAATGATTCTGAGGCTAACGGTTGAAAAATGCTCCCGATCTTGAAACAGTGGTGAAAGGACGATGAAATAATCCTGAAAACAATCCTATCTCCAAAGAATCTGGTGCCAGGTATGGGAAATACCAAGTTTTCTGGGCCTCAGGGGAGTTTTTTCTGCGAAAAGCATCATAGGCTTGAGGATGCAGAGACCAACCTTATCACTATTGCTGTGCAAAACGCCATGGAAATGGCAAATAATTACCAACATACTGCTGATTTCAAAAGTGTCAGGATGAATCCTGAAGCGGGATCCACACTTTTCCCATCTCACGAAAATATGCCCTTACCAACTCCGGAGGTAAACAAATCAAACACAGGGCTGACAGAAGGCCCGCTGTACACCCCACACAGAAATCTCAACTAGGAGGGTGGATTCTTATGCTAATGAGTGAAACGGGCTCTGGTTCTGAAAATAATGGTGAAACCACAGTGGAATAATACCTAAAAGAACACTTTCTTGATAGTCTCTCGTACAAGCTATTGGAAATGCCACGTTTCCTGGGCCTCAGCATGTTTCTGTCTGTGAAAACTATCCTATGCTTCAGGATGCAGAGACCAACCTTATGAAAATTATGGTGAAAAGTGCTACCGAAAAATACCAAATAGGTCTCAACCTAGCGCTTATCCCAAATTGCGGTGCCACACACCTCTTGGGAAGATCCAGTTACTTTGGCCTAGCCTTCCATTGGTCTGGAGAAGGAATCCCCATTCCTAGCTGATGAAGAAAATGATTCTGAAAGGAACGGTGAAAAGTGCGGATCCTGTTTCAGTCTTTAGACTGAAACAGAATCCGCACTATTCACCTGTCACACAAAGGCGCACTTCTCATGTCTGGTGCTAGTCCAACAAACCCAGGACTGACAGAGGCCCTGCAATTGCCACCCCAGAAAATTATCTCATCTCCAAAAAGGATTCTGAGGCTAACGGTTGAAAAATGCTCCCGATCTTGAAACAGTGGTGAAAGGACGATGAAATAATCCTGAAAACAATCCTATCTCCAAAGACTCTGGTGCCAGGTATGGGAAATACCAAGTTTTCTGGGCCTCAGGGGAGTTTTTTCTGCGAAAAGCATCATAGGCTTGAGGATGCAGAGACCAACCTTATCACTATTGCTGTGCAAAACGCCATGGAAATGGCAAATAATTACCAACATACTGCTGATTTCAAAAGTGTCAGGATGAATCCTGAAGCGGGATCCACACTTTTCCCATCTCACGAAAATATGCCCTTACCAACTCCGGAGGTAAACAAATCAAACACAGGGCACACAGAAGGCCCGCTGTACACCCCTCACAGAAATCTCAACTAGGAGGGTGGATTCTTATGCTAATGAGATAAACCGGCTCTAGTTCTGAAAATAATGGTGAAACCACAGTGGAATAATACCTAAAAGAACACTTTCTTGATAGTCTCTCGTACCAGCTATTGGAAATGCCACGTTTCCTGGGCCTCAGCATGTTTCTGGCTGTGAAAACTATCCTATGCTTCAGGGTGCAGAGACCAACCTTATGACAATTATGGTGAAAAGTGCTACGGAAAAATACCAAATAGTTCTCAACTTAGCGCTTATTTCAAAAGCGGTGCCACACACCTCTTGGGAAGATCCAGTTACTTTGCCCTAGCCATCCCTTGGTCTGGAGAAGGAATCGCCATTCCTAGCTGATGAAGCAAATGATTCTGAAAGGAACGGTGAAAAGTGCGGATCCTGTTTCAGTCTTTAGACTGAAACAGGATCCGCACTATTCACCTGTCACAAAAAGGCGCACTTCTCATGTCTGGTGCTAGTCCAACAAACCCAGGACTGACAGAGGCCCTGCAATTGCCACCCCAGAAAATTATCTCATCTCCAAAGAAGGATTCTTAGGCTAACGGTTGAAAAGTGCTCCCGATCTTGAAACAGTGCTGAAAGGACGATGAAATAATCCTGAAAACAACCCTATCTCCAAAGACTCTGGTGCAAGGTATGGGAAATACCAAGTTTTCTGGGCCTCAGGGGAGTTTTTTCTGCGAAAAGCATCATAGGCTTGAGGATGCAGAGACCAACCATATCACTACTGCTGTGCAAAACGCCATGGAAATGGCAAATAATTACCAACATCCTGCTGATTTCAAAAGTGTCAGGATGAATCCTGAAGCAGGATCCACACTTTTCCCATCTCGCGAAAATATGCACTTACCAACTATGGAGGTAATCAAATCAAACACAGGGCTGGCAGAAGACCCGCCCTTACACCCCAAAGAGAAATCTCAACTATGAGGGAGGATTCTTATGGTAATGCGTGAAACCGGCTCTGTTTCTGAAAATAATGGTGAAACCACAGTGGAATAATACCTAAAAGAACACTTTCTTGATAGTCTCTCGTACCAGCTATTGGAAATGCCACATTTCCTGGGCCTCAGCATGTTTCTGTCTGTGAAAACTATCCTATGCTTCAGGATGCAGACACCAACCTTATGACAATTATGGTGAAAAGTGCTACCGAAAAATACCAAATAGGTCTCAACCTAGCGCTTTTTCCAAAAGCGGTGCCACACACCTCTTGGGAAGATCCAGTTACTTTGGCCTAGCCTTCCATTGGTCTGGAGAAGGAATCGCCATTCCTAGCTGATGAAGCAAATGATTCTGAAAGGAACGGTGAAAAGTGCGGATCCTGTTTCACTCTTTAGACTGAAACAGGATCCGCACTATTCACCTGTCACACAAAGGCGCACTTCTCATGTCTGGTGCTAGTCCAACAAACCCAGGACTGACAGAGGCCCTGCAATTGCCACCCCAGAAAATTATCTCATCTCCAAAGAAGGATTCTGAGGCTAACGGTTGAAAAATGCTCCCGATCTTGAAACAGTGGTGAAAGGACGATGAAATAATCCTGAAAACAATCCTATCTCCAAAGTCTCTGGTGCCAGGTATGGGAAATACCAAGTTATCTGGGCCTCAGGGGAGTTTTTTCTGCGAAAAGCATCATAGGCTTAAGGATGCAGAGACCAACCTTATCACTATTGCTGTGCAAAACGCCATGGAAACGGCAAATAATTATCAACATACTGGTGATTTCAAAGGTGTCAGGATGAAATCTGAAGCACCATCCACGCTTTTCCCATCTCACGCAAATATGCACTTACCAACTATGGAGGTAATCAAATCAAACACAGGGCCGGCAGAAGGCCCGCCCTTATACCCCACACAGAAATCTCAACTATGAGGGAGGATTCTTATGGTAATGAGTGAAACCGGCTCTGGTTCTGAAAATAATGGTGAAACCACAGTGGAATAATACTTAAAAGAACACTTTCTTGATAGTCTCTAGTACCCACTGTTTGAAATGCCAAGTTTATTGGGCCTCAGCATGTTTCTGTCTGTCAAAACTATCCTATGCTTCAGCATGCAGAGACCAACCTTATGACAATTATGGTGAAAAGTGCTACGGAAAAATACCAAATAGTTCTCAACTTAGCGCGTATTTCAAAAGCGGTGACACACACCTCTTGGGAAGATCCAGTTACTTTGGCCTAGCCTTCCATTGGTCTGGAGAAGGAATCGCCATTCCTAGCTGATGAAGCAAATGATTCTGAAAGGAACGGTGAAAAGTGCGGATCCTGTTTCAGTCTTTAGACTGAAACAGGATCCGCACTATTCACCTGTCACACAAAGGCGCACTTCTCATGTCTGGTGCTAGTCCAACAAACCCAGGACTGACAGAGGCCCTGCAATTGCCACCCCAGAAAATTATCTCATCTCCAAAGAAGGATTCTTAGGCTAACGGTTGAAAAGTACTCCCGATCTTGAAACAGTGGTGAACGGACGATGAAATAATCCTGAAAACAATCCTATCTCCAAAGACTCTGGTGCCAGGTATGGGAAATACCAAGTGTTCTGGGCCTCAGGGGAGTTTTTTCTGCGAAAAGCATCATAGGCTTGAGGATGCAGAGACCAACCTTATCACTATTGCTGTGCAAAACGCCATAGAAATGGCAAATAATTACCAACATACTGCTGATTTCAAAAGTGTCAGGATGAATCCTGAAGCGGGATCCACACTTTTCCCATCTCACGAAAATATGCCCTTACCAACTCCGGAGGTAAACAAATCAAACACAGGGCTGACAGAAGGCCCGCTGTACACCCCACACAGAAATCTCAACTAGGAGGGTGGATTCTTATGCTAATGAGTGAAACGGGCTCTGGTTCTGAAAATAATGGTGAAACCACAGTGGAATAATACCTAAAAGAACACTTTCTTGATAGTCTCTCGTACCAGCTATTGGAAATGCCACGTTTCCTGGGCCTCAGCATGTTTCTGTCTGTGAAAACTATCCTATGCTTCAGGTTGCAGAGACCAACCTTATGACAATTATGGTGAAAAGTGCTACGGAAAAATACCAAATAGGTCTCAAGCTTGTGCTTATTTCAAAAGCGGTGCCACACAACTCTTGGGAAGATCCAGTTACTTTGGCCTAGCCTTCCACTGGTCTGGAGAAGGAATCGCCATTCGTAGCTGATGAAGCAAATGATTCTGAAAGGAACGGTGAAAAGTGCGGATCCTGTTTCAGTCTTTAGACTGAAACAGGATCCGCACTATTCACCTGTCACACAAAGGCGCACTTCTCATGTCTGGTGCTAGTCCAACAAACCCAGGACTGACAGAGTCCCTGCAATTGCCACCCCAGAAAATTATCTCATCTCCAAAGAAGGATTCTGAGGCTAACGGTTGAAAAATGCTCCCGATCTTGAAACAGTGGTGAAAGGACGATGAAATAATCCTGAAAACAATCCTATCTCCAAAGACTCTGGTGCCAGGTATGGGAAATACCAAGTTATCTGGGCCTAAGGGGAGTTTTTTCTGCGAAAAGCATCATAGGCTTAAGGATGCAGAGACCAACCTTATCACTATTGCTGTGCAAAACGCCATGGAAACGGCAAATAATTATCAACATACTGGTGATTTCAAAGGTGTCAGGATGAAATCTGAAGCACCATCCACGCTTTTCCCATCTCACGCAAATATGCACTTACCAACTATGGAGGTAATCAAATCAAACACAGGGCCGGCAGAAGGCCCGCCCTTATACCCCACACAGAAATCTCAACTATGAGGGAGGATTCTTATGGTAATGAGTGAAACCGGCTCTGGTTCTGAAAATAATGGTGAAACCACAGTGGAATAATACTTAAAAGAACACTTTCTTGATAGTCTCTAGTACCCACTGTTTGAAATGCCAAGTTTATTGGGCCTCAGCATGTTTCTGTCTGTCAAAACTATCCTATGCTTCAGCATGCAGAGACCAACCTTATGACAATTATGGTGAAAAGTGCTACGGAAAAATACCAAATAGTTCTCAACTTAGCGCGTATTTCAAAAGCGGTGACACACACCTCTTGGGAAGATCCAGTTACTTTGGCCTAGCCTTCCATTGGTCTGGAGAAGGAATCGCCATTCCTAGCTGATGAAGCAAATGATTCTGAAAGGAACGGTGAAAAGTGCGGATCCTGTTTCAGTCTTTAGACTGAAACAGGATCCGCACTATTCACCTGTCACACAAAGGCGCACTTCTCATGTCTGGTGCTAGTCCAACAAACCCAGGACTGACAGAGGCCCTGCAATTGCCACCCCAGAAAATTATCTCATCTCCAAAGAAGGATTCTGAGGCTAACGGTTGAAAAGTACTCCCGATCTTGAAACAGTGGTGAAAGGACGATGAAATAATCCTGAAAACAATCCTATCTCCAAAGACTCTGGTGCCAGGTATGGGAAATACCAAGTGTTCTGGGCCTCAGGGGAGTTTTTTCTGCGAAAAGCATCATAGGCTTGAGGATGCAGAGACCAACCTTATCACTATTGCTGTGCAAAACGCCATAGAAATGGCAAATAATTACCAACATACTGCTGATTTCAAAAGTGTCAGGATGAATCCTGAAGCGGGATCCACACTTTTCCCATCTCACGAAAATATGCCCTTACCAACTCCGGAGGTAAACAAATCAAACACAGGGCTGACAGAAGGCCCGCTGTACACCCCACACAGAAATCTCAACTAGGAGGGTGGATTCTTATGCTAATGAGTGAAACGGGCTCTGGTTCTGAAAATAATGGTGAAACCACAGTGGAATAATACCTAAAAGAACACTTTCTTGATAGTCTCTCGTACCAGCTATTGGAAATGCCACGTTTCCTGGGCCTCAGCATGTTTCTGTCTGTGAAAACTATCCTATGCTTCAGGTTGCAGAGACCAACCTTATGACAATTATGGTGAAAAGTGCTACGGAAAAATACCAAATAGGTCTCAAGCTTGTGCTTATTTCAAAAGCGGTGATACACAACTCTTGGGAAGATCCAGTTACTTTGGCCTAGCCTTCCACTGGTCTGGAGAAGGAATCGCCATTCGTAGCTGATGAAGCAAATGATTCTGAAAGGAACGGTGAAAAGTGCGGATCCTGTTTCAGTCTTTAGACTGAAACAGGATCCGCACTATTCACCTGTCACACAAAGGCGCACTTCTCATGTCTGGTGCTAGTCCAACAAACCCAGGACTGACAGAGGCCCTGCAATTGCCACCCCAGAAAATTATCTCATCTCCAAAGAAGGATTCTGAGGCTAACGGTTGAAAAATGCTCCCGATCTTGAAACAGTGGTGAAAGGACGATGAAATAATCCTGAAAACAATCCTATCTCCAAAGACTCTGGTGCCAGGTATGGGAAATACCAAGTTATCTGGGCCTAAGGGGAGTTTTTTCTGCGAAAAGCATCATAGGCTTAAGGATGCAGAGACCAACCTTATCACTATTGCTGTGCAAAACGCCATGGAAATGGCAAATAAATACCAACATACTGGTGATTTCAAAACTGTCAGGATGAAATCTGAAGCACCATCCACGCTTTGCCCATCTCACGCAAATATGCATTTACCAACTATGGAGGTAATCAAATCAAACACAGGGCTGGCAGAAGGCCCGCCCTTACACCCCACACAGACATCTCAACTATGAGGGAGGATTCTTATGGTAATGCGTGAAACCGGCTCTGGTTCTGAAAATAATGGTGAAACCACAGTGGAATAATACTTAAAAGAACAGTTTCTTGATAGTCTCTAGTACCCACTGTTTGAAATGCCAAGTTTATTGGGCCTCAGCATGTTTCTGTCTGTCAAAACTATCCTATGCTTCAGCATGCAGAGACCAACCTTATGACAATTATGGTGAAAAGTGCTACGGAAAAATACCAAATAGTTCTCAACTTAGCGCTTATTTCAAAAGCGGTGCCACACACCTCTTGGGAAGATCCAGTTACTTTGGCCTAGCCTTCCATTGGTCTGGAGAAGGAATCGCCATTCCTAGCTGATGAAGCAAATGATTCTGAAAGGAACGGTGAAAAGTGCGGATCCTGTTTCAGTCTTTAGACTGAAACAGGATCCGCACTATTCACCTGTCACACAAAGGCGCACTTCTCATGTCTGGTGCTAGTCCAACAAACCCAGGACTGACAGAGGCCCTGC
Organism: Lemur catta; assembly: GCF_020740605.2. Classification (NCBI taxonomy): domain Eukaryota; kingdom Metazoa; phylum Chordata; class Mammalia; order Primates; family Lemuridae; genus Lemur; species Lemur catta. The sequence continues at coordinate 40,208,873 of NC_059133.1, read as the reverse complement.
AATTGCCACCCCAGAAAATTATCTCATCTCCAAAGAAGGATTCTTAGGCTAACGGTTGAAAAGTGCTCCCGATCTTGAAACAGTGGTGAAAGGACGATGAAATAATCCTGAAAACAATCCTATCTCCAAAGACTCTGGTGCCAGGTATGGGAAATACCAAGTTTTCTGGGCCTCAGGTGAGTTTTTTCTGCGAAAAGCATCATAGGCTTGAGGATGCAGAGACCAACCTTATCACTATTGCTGTGCAAAACGCCATGGAAATGGCAAATAATTACCAACATACTGCAGATTTCAAAAGTGTCAGGATGAATCCTGAAGCGGGATCCACACTTTTCCCATCTCACGAAAATATGCCCTTACCAACTCCGGAGGTAAACAAATCAAACACAGGGCTGACAGAAGGCCCGCTGTACACCCCACACAGAAATCTCAACTAGGAGGGTGTATTCTTATGCTAATGAGAGAAACGGGCTCTGGTTCTGAAAATAATGGTGAAACCACAGTGGAATAATACCTAAAAGAACACTTTCTTGATAGTCTCTCGTACCAGCTATTGGAAATGCCACGTTTCCTGGGCCTCAGCATGTTTCTGTCTGTGAAAACTATCCTATGCTTCAGGTTGCAGAGACCAACCTTATGACAATTATGGTGAAAAGTGCTACCGAAAAATACCAAATAGGTCTCAACCTAGCGCTTATTCCAAAAGCGGTGCCACACACCTCTTGGGAAGATCCAGTTACTTTGGCCTAGCCTTCCATTGGTCTGGAGAAGGAATCGCCATTCCTAGCTGATGAAGCAAATGATTCTGAAAGGAACGGTGAAAAGTGCGGATCCTGTTACAGTCTTTAGACTGAAACAGGATCCGCACTATTCACCTGTCACACAAAGGCGCACTTCTCATGTCTGGTGCTAGTCCAACAAACCCAGGACTGACAGAGGCCCTGCAATTGCCACCCCAGAAAATTATCTCATCTCCAAAGAAGGATTCTGAGGCTAACGGTTGAAAAATGCTCCCGATCTTGAAACAGTGCTGAAAGGACGATGAAATAATACTGAAAACAATCCTATCTCCAAAGACTCTGGTGCGAGGTATGGGAAATACAAAGTTATCTGGGCCTAAGCGGAGTTTTTTCTGTGAAAAGCATCATAGGTTTAAGGATGCAGAGACCAACATGGTCACTATTGCTGTGCAAAACGCCATGGAAATGGCAAATAATTACCAACATACTGGTGATCTCAGAAGTGTCAGGATGAAATCTGAAGCACCATCCACGCCTTGCCCATCTCACGCAAATATGCACTTACCAACTATGGAGGTAATCAAATCAAACACAGGGCTGGCAGAAGGCCTGCCCTTACACACCACACAGAAATCTCAACTATGAGGGAGGATTCTTATGGTAATGCGTGAAACCGGCTCTGGTTCTGAAAATAATGGTGAAACCACAGTGGAATAATACTTAAAAGAACACTTTCTTGATAGTCTCTAGTACCCACTGTTTGAAATGCCAAGTTTATTGGGCCTCAGCATGTTTCTGTCTGTGAAAACTATCCTATGCTTCAGGTTGCAGAGACCAACCTTATGACAATTATGGTGAAAAGTGCTACGGAAAAATACCAAATAGGTCTCAAGCTAGCGCTTATTTCAAAAGCGGTGCCACACACCTCTTGGGAAGATCCAGTTACTTTGGCCTAGCCTTCCATTGGTCTGGAGAAGGAATCGCCATTCCTAGCTGATGAAGCAAATGATTCTGAAAGGAACGGTGAAAAGTGCGGATCCTGTTTCAGTCTTTAGACTAAAACAGGATCCGCACTATTCACCTGTCACACAAAGGCGCACTTCTCATGTCTGGTGCTAGTCCAACAAACCCAGGACTGACAGAGGCCCTGCAATTGCCACCCCAGAAAATTATCTCATCTCCAAAGAAGGATTCTTAGGCTAACGGTTGAAAAGTGCTCCCGATCTTGAAACAGTGGTGAAAGGACGATGAAATAATCCTGAAAACAATCCTATCTCCAAAGACTCTGGTGCCAGGTATGGGAAATACCAAGTTTTCTGGGCCTCAGGTGAGTTTTTTCTGCGAAAAGCATCATAGGCTTGAGGATGCAGAGACCAACCTTATCACTATTGCTGTGCAAAACGCCATGGAAATGGCAAATAATTACCAACATACTGCTGATTTCAAAAGTGTCAGGATGAATCCTGAAGCGGGATCCACACTTTTCCCATCTCACGAAAATATGCCCTTACCAACTCCGGAGGTAAACAAATCAAACACAGGGCTGACAGAAGGCCCGCTGTACACCCCACACAGAAATGTCAACTAGGAGGGTGGATTCTTATGCTAATGAGTGAAACGGTCTCTGGTTCTGAAAATAATGGTGAAACCACAGTGGAATAATACCTAAAAGAACACTTTCTTGATAGTCTCTCGTACCAGCTATTGGAAATGCCACGTTTCCTGGGCCTCAGCATGTTTCTGTCTGTGAAAACTATCTTATGCTTCAGGATGCAGAGACCAACCTTAGGACAATTATGGTGAAAAGTGCTACGGAAAAATACCAAATAGGTCTCAACCTATGGCTTATTTCAAAAGCGGTGCCACACACCTCTTGGGAAGATCCAGTTACTTTGCCCTAGCCATCCATTGGTCTGGAGAAGGAATCGCCATTCCTATCTGATGAAGCAAATGATTCTGAAAGGAACGGTGAAAAGTGCGGATCCTGTTACAGTCTTTAGACTGAAACAGGATCCGCACTATTCACCTGTCACACAAAGGCGCACTTCTCATGTCTGGTGCTAGTCCAACAAACCCAGGACTGACAGAGGCCCTGCAATTGCCACCCCAGAAAATTATCTCATCTCCAAAGAAGGATTCTGAGGCTAACGGTTGAAAAATGCTCCCGATCTTGAAACAGTGCTGAAAGGACGATGAAATAATACTGAAAACAATCCTATCTCCAAAGACTCTGGTGCGAGGTATGGGAAATACAAAGTTATCTGGGCCTAAGCGGAGTTTTTTCTGCGAAAAGCATCATAGGCTTAAGGATGCAGAGACCAACCTTATCACTATTGCTGTGCAAAACGCCATGGAAATGACAGATAATTATCAACATACTGGTGATTTCAAAACTGTCAGGATGAAATCTGAAGCACCATCCACGCTTTGCCCATCTGACGCAAATATGCACTTACCAACTATGGACGTAATCAAATCAAACACAGGGCTGGCAGAAGGCCCGCCCTTACACCCCACACAGAAATCTCAACTATGAGGGAGGATTCTTATGGTAATGCGTGAAACCGGCTCTGGTTCTGAAAATAATGGTGAAACCACAGTGGAATAATACTTAAAAGAACAGTTTCTTGATAGTCTCTAGTACCCACTGTTTGAAATGCCAAGTTTATTGGGCCTCAGCATGTTTCTGTCTGTGAAAACTATTCTATGCTTCAGCATGCAGAGACCAACCTTATGACAATTATGGTGAAAAGTGGTACGGAAAAATACCAAATAGTTCTCAACTTAGCGCTTATTTCAAAAGCGGTGCCACACACCTCTTGGGAAGATCCAGTTACTTTGGCCTAGCCTTCCATTGGTCTGGAGAAGGAATCGCCATTCCTAGCTGATGAAGCAAATGATTCTGAAAGGAACAGTGAAAACTGCGGATCCTGTTTCAGTCTTTAGACTTAAACAGGATCCGCACTATTCACCTGTCACACAAAGGCGCACTTCTCATGTCTGGTGCTAGTCCAACAAACCCAGGACTGACAGAGGCCCTGCAATTGCCACCCCAGAAAATTATCTCATCTCCGAAGAAGGATTCTTGGGCTAACGGTTGAATACTGCTCCCGATCTTGAAACAGTGGTGAAAGGACGATGAAATAATCCTGAAAACAATCCTATCTCCAAAGACTCTGGTGCCAGGTATGGGAAATACCAGGTTTTCTGGGCCTCAGGGGAGTTTTTTCTGCGAAAAGCATCATAGGCTTGAGGATGCAGAGACCAACCGTATCACTACTGCTGTGCAAAACGCCATGGAAATGGCAAATAATTACCAACATACTGCTGATTTCAAAAGTGTCAGGATGAATCCTGAAGCGGGATCCACACTTTTCCCATCTCACGAAAATATGCTCTTACCAACTATGGAGGTAATCAAATCAAACACAGGGCTGACAGAAGGCCCGCTGTACACCCCACACAGAAATCTCAACTAGGATGGTGGATTCTTATGGTAATGCGTGAAACCGGTTCTGGTTCTGAAAATAATGGTGAAACCACAGTGGAATAATACCTAAAAGAACACTTTCTTGATAGTCTCTCATACCAGCTATTGGAAATGCCACATTTCCTGGGCCTCAGCATGTTTCTGTCTGTGAAAACTATCCTATGCTTCAGGATGCAGAGACCAACCTTATGACAATTATGGTGAAAAGTGCTACGGAAAAATAACAAATAGGTCTCAACCTAGCGCTTATTTCAAAAGCGGTGCCACACACCTCTTGGGAAGATCCAGTTACTTTGCCCTAGCCATCCATTGGTCTGGAGAAGGAATCACCATTCCTAGCTGATGAAGCAAATGATTCTGAAAGGAATGGTGAAAAGTGCGGATCCTGTTTCAGTCTTTAGACTGAAACAGGATCCGCACTATTCACCTGTCACACAAAGGCGCACTTCTCATGTCTGGTGCTAGTCCAACAAACCCAGGACTGACAGAGGCCCTGCAATTGCCACCCGAGAAAATTATCTCATCTCCAAAGAAGGATTCTGAGGCTAACGGTTGAAAAATGCTCCCGATCTTGAAACAGTGGTGAAAGGACGATGAAATAATCCTGAAAACAATCCTATCTCCAAAGACTCTGGTGCCAGGTATGGGAAATACCAAGTTATCTGGGCCTCAGGGGAGTTTTTTCTGCGAAAAGCATCATAGGCTTAAGGATGCAGAGACCAACCTTATCACTATTGCTGTGCAAAACGCCATGGAAACGGCAAATAATTATCAACATACTGGTGATTTCTAAGGTGTCAGGATGAAATCTGAAGCACCATCCACGCTTTTCCCATCTCACGCAAATATGCACTTACCAACTATGGAGGTAATCAAATGAAACACAGGGCTGGCAGAAGGCCCGCCCTTACACCCCACACAGACATCTCAACTATGAGAGAGGATTCTTATGGTAATGCGTGAAACTGGCTCTGGTTCTGAAAATAATGGTGAAACCACAGTGGAATAATACTTAAAAGAACACTTTCTTGATAGTCTCTGTTACCCACTGTTTGAAATGCCAAGTTTATTGGGCCTCAGCATGTTTCTGTCTGTGAAAACTATTCTATGCTTCAGGATGCAGAGACCCACCTTATGACAATTATGGTGAAAAGTGGTATGGAAAAATGCCAAATAGTTCTCAACTTAGCGCTTATTTCAAAAGCGGTGCCACACACCTCCTGGGAAGATCCACTTACTTTGGCCTAGCCTTCCATTGGTCTGGAGAAGGAATCGCCATTCCTAGCTGATGAAGCAAATGATTCTGAAAGGAACGGTGAAAAGTGCGGATCCTGTTTCAGTCTTTAGACTGAAACAGGATCCGCACTATTCACCTGTCACACAAAGGCGCACTTCTCATGTCTGTTGTAGTCCAACAAACCCAGGACTGACAGAGGCCCTGCAATTGCCACCCCAGAAAATTATCTCATCTCCGAAGAAGGATTCTTGGGCTAACGGTTGAAAACTGCTCCCGATCTTGAAACAGTGGTGAAAGGACGATGAAATAATCCTGAAAACAATCCTATCTCCAAAGACTCTGGTGCCAGGTATGGGAAATACCAAGTTTTCTGGGCCTCAGGGGAGTTTTTTCTGCGAAAAGCATCATAGGCTTGAGGATGCAGAGACCAACCGTATCACTACTGCTGTGCAAAACGCCATGGAAATGGCAAATAATTACCAACATACTGCTGATTTCAAAAGTGTCAGGATGAATCCTGAAGCGGGATCCACACTTTTCCCATCTCACGAAATTATGCCCTTACCAACTCCGGAGGTAAACAAATCAAACACAGGGCTGACAGAAGGCCCGCTGTACACCCCACACAGAAATGTCAACTAGGAGGGTGGATTCTTATGCTAATGAGTGAAACCGGCTCTGGTTCTGAAAATAATGGTGAAACCACAGTGGAATAATACCTAAAAGAACACTTTCTTGATAGTCTCTCGTACCAGCTATTGGAAAAGCCACATTTCCTGGGCCTCACCATGTTTCTGTCTGTGAAAACTAACCTATGCTTCAGGTTGCAGAGACCAACCTTATGACAATTATCGTGAAAAGTGCTATGGAAAAATACCAAATAGGTCTCAAGCTAGCGCTTATTTCAAAAGCGGTGCCACACACCTCTTGGGAAGATCCAGTTACTTTGGCCTAGCCTTCCATTGGTCTGGAGAAGGAATCGCCATTCCTAGCTGATGAAGCAAATGATTCTGAAAGGAACGGTGAAAAGTGCGGATCCTGTTACAGTCTTTAGACTGAAACAGGATCCGCACTATTCACCTGTCACACAAAGGCGCACTTCTCATGTCTGGTGCTAGTCCAACAAACCCAGGACTGACAGAGGCCCTGCAATTGCCACCCCAGAAAATTATCTCATCTCCAAAGAAGGATTCTGAGGCTAACGGTTGAAAAATGCTCCCGATCTTGAAACAGTGCTGAAAGGACGATGAAATAATACTGAAAACAATCCTATCTCCAAAGACTCTGGTGCGAGGTATGGGAAATACAAAGTTATCTGGGCCTAAGCGGAGTTTTTTCTGTGAAAAGCATCATAGGTTTAAGGATGCAGAGACCAACATGGTCACTATTGCTGTGCAAAACGCCATGGAAATGGCAAATAATTACCAACATACTGGTGATTTCAAAAGTGTCAGGATGAAATCTGAAGCACCATCCACGCCTTGCCCATCTCACGCAAATATGCACTTACCAACTATGGAGGTAATCAAATCAAACACAGGGCTGGCAGAAGGCCTGCCCTTACACCCCACACAGAAATCTCAACTATAAGGGAGGATTCTTATGGTAATGCGTGAAACCGGCTCTGGTTCTGAAAATAATGGTGAAACCACAGTGGAATAATACTTAAAAGAACACTTTCTTGATAGTCTCTAGTACCCACTGTTTGAAATGCCAAGTTTATTGGGCCTCAGCATGTTTCTGTCTGTGAAAACTATCCTATGCTTCAGGTTGCAGAGACCAACCTTATGACAATTATGGTGAAAAGTGCTACGGAAAAATACCAAATAGTTCTCAACTTAGCGCTTATTTCAAAAGCGGTGCCACACACCTCTTGGGAAGATCCAGTTACTTTGGCCTAGCCTTCCATTGGTCTGGAGAAGGAATCGCCATTCCTAGCTGATGAAGCAAATGATTCTGAAAGGAACGGTGAAAAGTGCGGATCCTGTTTCAGTCTTTAGACTAAAACAGGATCCGCACTATTCACCTGTCACACAAAGGCGCACTTCTCATGTCTGGTGCTAGTCCAACAAACCCAGGACTGACAGAGGCCCTGCAATTGCCACCCCAGAAAATTATCTCATCTCCAAAGAAGGATTCTTAGGCTAACGGTTGAAAAGTGCTCCCGATCTTGAAACAGTGGTGAAAGGACGATGAAATAATCCTGAAAACAATCCTATCTCCAAAGACTCTGGTGCCAGGTATGGGAAATACCAAGTTTTCTGGGCCTCAGGTGAGTTTTTTCTGCGAAAAGCATCATAGGCTTGAGGATGCAGAGACCAACCTTATCACTATTGCTGTGCAAAACGCCATGGAAATGGCAAATAATTACCAACATACTGCTGATTTCAAAAGTGTCAGGATGAATCCTGAAGCGGGATCCACACTTTTCCCATCTCACGAAAATATGCCCTTACCAACTCCGGAGGTAAACAAATCAAACACAGGGCTGACAGAAGGCCCGCTGTACACCCCACACAGAAATGTCAACTAGGAGGGTGGATTCTTATGCTAATGAGTGAAACGGTCTCTGGTTCTGAAAATAATGGTGAAACCACAGTGGAATAATACCTAAAAGAACACTTTCTTGATAGTCTCTCGTACCAGCTATTGGAAATGCCACGTTTCCTGGGCCTCAGCATGTTTCTGTCTGTGAAAACTATCTTATGCTTCAGGATGCAGAGACCAACCTTAGGACAATTATGGTGAAAAGTGCTACGGAAAAATACCAAATAGGTCTCAACCTATGGCTTATTTCAAAAGCGGTGCCACACACCTCTTGGGAAGATCCAGTTACTTTGCCCTAGCCATCCATTGGTCTGGAGAAGGAATCGCCATTCCTAGCTGATGAAGCAAATGATTCTGAAAGGAACGGTGAAAAGTGCGGATCCTGTTTCAGTCTTTAGACTGAAACAGGATCCGCACTATTCACCTGTCACACAAAGGCGCACTTCTCATGTCTGGTGCTAGTCCAACAAACCCAGGACTGACAGAGGCCCTGCAATTGCCACCCCAAAAAATTATCTCATCTCCAAAGAAGGATTCTGAGGCTAAGGGTTGAAAAATGCTCCCGATCTTGAAACAGTGGTGAAATGACGATGAAATAATCCTGAAAACAATCCTATCTCCAAAGACTCTGGTGCCAGGTATGGGAAATACCAAGTTATCTGGGCCTCAGGGGAGTTTTTTCTGCGAAAAGCATCATAGGCTTAAGGATGCAGAGACCAACCTTATCACTATTGCTGTGCAAAACGCCATGGAAATGAAAGATAATTATCTACATACTGGTGATTTCAAAACTGTCAGGATGAAATCTGAAGCACCATCCACGCTTTGCACATCTCACGCAAATATGCACTTACCAACTATGGACGTAATCAAATCAAACACAGGGCTGGCAGAAGGCCCGCCCTTACACCCCACACAGAAATCTCAACTATGAGGGAGGATTCTTATGGTAATGCGTGAAACCGGCTCTGGTTCTGAAAATAATGGTGAAACCACAGTGGAATAATACTTAAAAGAACAGTTTCTTGATAGTCTCTAGTACCCACTGTTTGAAATGCCAAGTTTATTGGGCCTCAGCATGTTTCCGAATGTGAAAACTATCCTATGCTTCAGCATGCAGAGGCCAACCTTATGACAATTATGGTGAAAAGTGCTACGGAAAAATACCAAGTAGTTCTCAACTTAGCGCTTATTTCAAAAGCGGTGCCACACACCTCTTGGGAAGATCCAGTTACTTTGGCCTAGCCTTCCATTGGTCTGGAGAAGGAATCGCCATTCCTAGCTGATGAAGCAAATGATTCTGAAAGGAACGGTGAAAAGTGCGGATCCTGTTTCAGTCTTTAGACTGAAACAGGATCCGCACTATTCACCTGTCACACAAAGGCGCACTTCTCATGTCTGGTGCTAGTCCAACAAACCCAGGACTGACAGAGGCCCTGCAATTGCCACCCCAGAAAATTATCTCATCTCCAAAGAAGGATTCTTAGGCTAACGGTTGAAAAATGCTCCCGATCTTGAAACAGTGCTGAAAGGACGATGAAATAATCCTGAAAACAATCCTATCTCCAAAGACTCTGGTGCCAGGTATGGGAAATACCAAGTTTTCTGGGCCTCAGGGGAGTTTTTTCTGCGAAAAGCATCATAGGCTTGAGGATGCAGAGACCAACCTTATCACTATTGCTGTGCAAAACGCCATGGAAATGGCAAATAATTACCAACATACTGCTGATTTCAAAAGTGTCAGGATGAATCCTCAAGCGGGATCCACACTTTTCCCATCTCACGAAAATATGCCCTTACCAACTCCGGAGGTAAACAAATCAAACACAGGGCTGACAGAAGGCCCGCTGTACACCCCACACAGAAATCTCATCTAGGAGGGTGGATTCTTATGCTAATGAGTGAAACCTTCTCTGGTTCTGAAAATAATGGTGAAACCACAGTGGAATAATACCTAAAAGAACACTTTCTTGATAGTCTCTCGTACCAGCTATTGGAAATGCCACGTTTCCTGGGCCTCAGCATGTTTCTGTCTGTGAAAACTATCCTATGCTTCAGGTTGCAGAGACCAACCTTATGACAATTATGGTGAAAAGTGCTACGGAAAAATACCAAATAGGTCTCAAGCTAGGGCTTATTTCAAAAGCGGTGCCACACACCTCTTGGGAAGATCCAGTTACTTTGGCCTAGCCTTCCATTGGTCTGGAGAAGGAATCCCCATTCCTAGCTGATGAAGCAAATGATTCTGAAAGGAACGGTGAAAAGTGCGGATCCTGTTTCAGTCTTTAGACTGAAACAGGATCCGCACTATTCACCTGTCCCACAAAGGCGCACTTCTCATGTCTGGTGCTAGTCCAACAAACCCAGGACTGACAGAGGCCCTGCAATTGCCACCCCAGAAAATTATCTCATCTCCAAAGAAGGATTCTGAGGCTAACGGTTGAAAAATGCTCCCGATCTTGAAACAGTGCTGAAAGGACGATGAAATACTACTGAAAACAATCCTATCTCCAAAGACTCTGGTGCCAGGTATGGGAAATACCAAGTTATCTGGGCCTAAGGGGAGTTTTTTCTGCGAAAAGCATCATAGGCTTGAGGATGCAGAGACCAACCTTATCACTATTGCTGTGCAAAACGCCATGGAAATGGCAAATAATTAACAACATACTGGTGATTTCAGAAGTGTCAGGATGAAATCTGAAGCACCATCCACGCTTTGCCCATCTGACGCAAATATGCACTTACCAACTATGGAGGTAATCAAATCAAACACAGGGCTGGCAGAAGGCCCGCCCTTACACCCCACACAGAAATCTCAACTATGAGGGAGGATTCTTATGGTAATGCGTGAAACCGGCTCTGGTTCTGAAAATAATGGTGAAACCACAGTGGAATAATACTTAAAAGAACACTTTCTTGATAGTCTCTAGTACCCACTGTTTGAAATGCCAAGTTTATTGGGCCTCAGCATGTTTCTGTCTGTGAAAACTATTCTATGCTTCAGGATGCAGAGACCCACCTTATGACAATTATGGTGAAAAGTGGTATGGAAAAATGCCAAATAGTTCTCAACTTAGCGCTTATTTCAAAAGCGGTGCCACACACCTCCTGGGAAGATCCACTTACTTTGGCCTAGCCTTCCATTGGTCTGGAGAAGGAATCGCCATTCCTAGCTGATGAAGCAAATGATTCTGAAAGGAACGGTGAAAAGTGCGGATCCTGTTTCAGTCTTTAGACTGAAACAGGATCCGCACTATTCACCTGTCACACAAAGGCGCACTTCTCATGTCTGGTGCTAGTCCAACAAACCCAGGACTGACAGAGGCCCTGCAATTGCCACCCCAGAAAATTATCTCATCTCCAAAGAAGGATTCTTAGGCTAACGGTTGAAAAGTGCTCCCGATCTTGAAACAGTGGTGAAAGGACGATGAAATAATCCTGAAAACAATCCTATCTCCAAAGACTCTGGTGCCAGGTATGGGAAATACCAAGTTATCTGGGCCTCAGGGGAGTTTTTTCTGCGAAAAGCATCATAGGCTTGAGGATGCAGAGACCAACCTTATCACTATTGCTGTGCAAAACGCCATGGAAATGGCAAATAATTACCAACATACTGCTGATTTCAAAAGTGTCAGGATGAATCCTGAAGCGGGATCCACACTTTTCCCATCTCACGAAAATATGCGCTTACCAACTCCGGAGGTAAACAAATCAACACAGGGCTGACAGAAGGCCCGCTGTACACCCCACACAGAAATCTCAACTAGGAGGGTGGATTCTTATGCTAATGAGTGTAACCGGCTCTGGTTCTGAAAATAATGGTGAAACCACAGTGGAATAATACCTAAAAGAACACTTTCTTGATAGTCTCTCGTACCAGCTATTGGAAATGCCAGGTTTCCTGGGCCTTAGCATGTTTCTGTCTGTGAAAACTATCCTATGCTTCAGGTTGCAGAGACCAACCTTATGACAATTATGGTGAAAAGTGCTACCGAAAAATACCAAATAGGTGTCAACCTAGCGCTTATTCCAAAAGCGGTGCCACACACCTCTTGGGAAGATCCAGTTATTTTGGCCTAGCCTTCCATTGGTCTGGAGAAGGAATCCCCATTCCTAGCTGATGAAGAAAATGATTCTGAAAGGAACGGTGAAAAGTGCGGATCCTGTTTCAGTCTTTAGACTGAAACAGGATCCGCACTATTCACCTGTCACACAAAGGCGCACTTCTCATGTCTGGTGCTAGTCCAACAAACCCAGGACTGACAGAGGCCCTGCAATTGCCACCCCAGAAAATTATCTCATCTCCAAAGAATGATTCTTAGGCTAACGGTTTAAAAATGCTCCCGATCTTGAAACAGTGGTGAAAGGACGATGAAATAATCCTGAAAACAATCCTATCTCCAAAGACTCTGGTGCCAGGTATGGGAAATACCAAGTTTTCTGGGCCTCAGGGGAGTTTTTTCTGCGAAAAGCATCATAGGCTTGAGGATGCAGAGACCAACCTTATCACTATTGCTGTGCAAAACGCCATGGAAATGGCAAATAATTACCAACATACTGCTGATTTCAAAAGTGTCAGGATGAATCCTGAAGCGGGATCCACACTTTTCCCATCTCACGAAAATATGCCCTTACCAACTCCGGAGGTAAACAAATCAAACACAGGGCTGACAGAAGGCCCGCTGTACACCCCACACAGAAATCTCAACTAGGAGGGTGGATTCTTATGCTAATGAGTTAAACCGGCTCTGGTTCTGAAAATAATGGTGAAACCACAGTGGAATAATACCTAAAAGAACACTTTCTTGATAGTCTCTCGTACCAGCTATTGGAAATGCCACGTTTCCTGGGCCTCAGCATGTTTCTGTCTGTGAAAACTATCCTATGCTTCAGGTTGCAGAGACCAACCTTATGACAATTATGGTGAAAAGTGCTACGGAAAAATACCAAATAGGTCTCAAGCTAGCGCTTATTTCAAAAGCGGTGCCACAAACCTCTTGGGAAGATCCCCTTACTTTGGCCTAGCCTTCCATTGGTCTGGAGAAGGAATCGCCATTCCTAGCTGATGAAGCAAATGATTCTGAAAGGAACGGTGAAAAGTGCGGATCCTGTTTCAGTCTTTAGACTGAAACAGGATCCGCACTATTCACCTGTCACACAAAGGCGCACTTCTCATGTCTGGTGCTAGTCCAACAAACCCAGTACTGACAGAGGCCCTGCAATTGCCACCCCAGAAAATTATCTCATCTCCAAAGAAGGATTCTGAGGCTAACGGTTGAAAAATGCTCCCGATCTTGAAACAGTGGTGAAAGGACGATGAAATAATACTGAAAACAATCCTATCTCCAAAGACTCTGGTGCCAGGTATGGGAAATACCAAGTTTTCTGGGCCTCAGGGGAGTTTTTTGTGCGAAAAGCATCATAGGCTTAAGGATGCAGAGACCAACCTTATCACTATTGCTGTGCAAAACGCCATGGAAATGGCAAATAAATACCAACATACTGGTGATTTCAAAAGTGTCAGGATGAAATCTGAAGCACCATCCACGCTTTGCACATCTCACGCAAATATGCACTTACCGACTATGGAGGTAATCAAATCAAACACAGGGCTGGCAGAAGGCCCGCCCTTACACCCCACACAGAAATCTCAACTATGAGGGAGGATTCTTATGGTAATGCGTGAAACCGGCTCTGGTTCTGAAAATAATGGTGAAACCACAGTGGAATAATACTTAAAAGAACACTTTCTTGATAGTCTCTAGTACCCATGTTTGAAATGCCAAGTTTATTGGGCCTCAGCATGTTTTTGTCTGTGAAAACTATCCTATGCTTCAGCATGCAGAGACCAACCTTATGACAATTATGGTGAAAAGTGCTACGGAAAAATACCAAATAGTTCTGAACTTAGCGCTTATTTCAAAAGCGGTGCCACACACCTCTTGGGAAGATCCAGTTACTTTGGCCTAGCCTTCCATTGGTCTGGAGAAGGAATCGCCATTCCTAGCTGATGAAGCAAATGATTCTGAAAGGAACGGTGAAAAGTGCGGATCCTGTTTCAGTCTTTAGACTGAAACAGGATCCGCACTATTCACCTGTCACACAAAGGCGCACTTCTCATGTCTGGTGCTAGTCCAACAAACCCAGGACTGACAGAGGCCCTGCAATTGCCACCCCAGAAAATTATCTCATCTCCAAAGAAGGATTCTTAGGCTAACGGTTGAAAAGTGCCACCGATCTTGAAACAGTGGTGAAAGGACGATGAAATAATCCTGAAAACAATCCTATCTCCAAAGACTCTGGTGCCAGGTATGGGAAATACCAAGTTTTCTGGGCCTCAGGGGAGTTTTTTCTGCGAAAAGCATCATAGGCTTGAGGATGCAGAGACCAACCTTATCACTATTGCTGTGCAAAACGCCATGGAAATGGCAAATAATTACCAACATACTGCTGATTTCAAAAGTGTCATGATGAATCCTGAAGCGGGATCCACACTTTTCCCATCTCACGAAAATATGCCCTTACCAACTCCGGAGGTAAACAAATAAAACACAGGGCTGACAGAAGGCCCGCTGTACACCCCACACAGAAATCTCAACTAGGAGGGTGGATTCTTATGCTAATGAGTGAAACCGGCTCTGGTTCTGAAAATAATGGTGAAACCACAGTGGAATAATAAATAAAAGAACACTTTCTAGATAGTCTCTCGTACCAACTATTGGAAATGCCACGTTTCCTGGGCCTCAGCATGTTTCTGTCTGTGAAAACTATCCTATGCTTCAGGTTGCAGAGACCAACCTTATGACAATTATGGTGAAAAGTGCTACGGAAAAATACCAAATAGGTCTCAAGCTAGCGCTTATTTCAAAAGCGGTGCCACACACCTCTTGGGAAGATCCACTTACTTTGGCCTAGCCTTCCATTGGTCTGGAGAAGGAATCGCCATTCCTAGCTGATGAAGCAAATGATTCTGAAAGGAACGGTGAAAAGTGCGGATCCTGTTTCAGTCTTTAGACTGAAACAGGATCCGCACTATTCACCTGTCACACAAAGGCGCACTTCTCATGTCTGGTGCTAGTCCAACAAACCCAGGACTGACAGAGGCCCTGCAATTGCCACCCCAGAAAATTATCTCATCTCCAAAGAAGGATTCTGAGGCTAACGGTTGAAAAATGCTCCCGATCTTGAAACAGTGGTGAAAGGACGATGGAATAATCCTGAAAACAATCCTATCTCCAAAGACTCTGGTGCCAGGTATGGGAAATACCAAGTTTTCTGGGCCTCAGGGGAGTTTTTTCTGCGAAAAGCATCATAGGCTTGAGGATGCAGAGACCAACCTTATCACTATTGCTGTGCAAAACGCCATGGAAATGGCAAATAAATACCAACATACTGGTGATTTCAAAAGTGTCAGGATGAAATCTGAAGCACCATCCACGCTTTGCCCATCTCACGCAAATATGCACTTACCAACTATGGAGGTAATCAAATCAAACACAGGGCTGGCAGAAGGCCCGCCCTTACACCCCACACAGAAATCTCAACTATGAGGGAGGATTCTTATGGTAATGCGTGAAACCGGCTCTGGTTCTGAAAATAATGGTGAAACCACAGTGGAATAATACTTAAAAGAACACTTTCTTGATAGTCTCTAGTACCCACTGTTTGAAATGCCAAGTTTATTGGGCCTCAGCATGTTTTTGTCTGTGAAAACTATCCTATGCTTCAGCATGCAGAGACCAACCTTATGACAATTATGGTGAAAAGTGCTACGGAAAAATACCAAATAGTTCTCAACTTAGCGCTTATTTCAAAAGCGGTGCCACACACCTCTTGGGAAGATCCAGTTACTTTGGCCTAGCCTTCCATTGGTCTGCAGAAGGAATCGCCATTCCTGGCTGATGAAGCAAATGATTCCGAAAGGAACGGTGAAAAGTGCGGATCCTGTTTCAGTCTTTAGACTGAAACAGGATCCGCACTATTCACCTGTCACACAAAGGCGCACTTCTCATGTCTGGTGCTAGTCCAACAAACCCAGGACTGACAGAGGCCCTGCAATTGCCACCCCAGAAAATTATCTCATCTCCAAAGAAGGATTCTGAGGCTAACGGTTGAAAAGTGCCACCGATCTTGAAACAGTGGTGAAAGGACGATGAAATAATCCTGAAAACAATCCTATCTCCAAAGACTCTGGTGCCAGGTATGGGAAATACCAATTTTTCTGGGCCTCAGGGGAGTTTTTTCTGCGAAAAGCATCATAGGCTTGAGGATGCAGAGACCAACCTTATCACTATTGCTGTGCAAAACGCCATGGAAATGGCAAATAATTACCAACATACTGCTGATTTCAAAAGTGTCAGGATGAATCCTGAAGCGGGATCCACACTTTTCCCATCTCACGAAAATATGCCCTTACCAACTCCGGAGGTAAACAAATCAAACACAGGGCTGACAGAAGGCCCGCTGTACACCCCACACAGAAATCTCAACTAGGAGGGTGGATTCCTATGCTAATGTGTGAAACCGGCTCTGGTTCTGAAAATAATGGTGAAACCACAGTGGAATAATACCTAAAAGAACACTTTCTTGATAGTCTCTCGTACCAGCTATTGGAAATGCCACGTTTCCTGGGCCTCAGCATGTTTCTGTCTGTGAAAACTATCCTATGCTTCAGGTTGCAGAGACCAACCTTATGACAATTATGGTGAAAAGTGCTACGGAAAAATACCAAATAGGTCTCAAGCTAGCGCTTATTTCAAAAGCGGTGCCACAAACCTCTTGGGAAGATCCACTTACTTTGGCCTAGCCTTCCATTGGTCTGGAGAAGGAATCGCCATTCCTAGCTGATGAAGCAAATGATTCTGAAAGGAACGGTGAAAAGTGCGGATCCTGTTTCAGTCTTTAGACTGAAACAGGATCCGCACTATTCACCTGTCACACAAAGGCGCACTTCTCATGTCTGGTGCTAGTCCAACAAACCCAGGACTGACAGAGGCCCTGCAATTGCCACCCCAGAAAATTATCTCATCTCCAAAGAAGGATTCTGAGGCTAACGGTTGAAAAATGCTCCCGATCTTGAAACAGTGGTGAAAGGACGATGAAATAATCCTGAAAACAATCCTATCTCCAAAGACTCTGGTGCCAGGTATGGGAAATACCAAGTTTTCTGGGCCTCAGGGGAGTTTTTTCTGCGAAAAGCATCATAGGCTTGAGGATGCAGAGACCAACCTTATCACTATTGCTGTGCAAAACGCCATGGAAATGGCAAATAATTACCAACATACTGGTGATTTCAGAAGTGTCACGATGAATCCTGAAGCACCATCCACGCTTTGCCCATCTGACGCAAATATGCACTTACCAACTATGGAGGTAATCAAATCAAACACAGGGCTGGCAGAAGGCCCGCCCTTACACCCCACACAGAAATCTCAACTATGAGGGAGGATTCTTATGGTAATGCGTGAAACCGGCTCTGGTTCTGAAAATAATGGTGAAACCACAGTGGAATAATACTTAAAAGAACACTTTCTTGATAGTCTCTAGTACCCACTGTTTGAAATGCCAAGTTTATTGGGCCTCAGCATGTTTCCGAATGTGAAAACTATCCTATGCTTCAGCATGCAGAGGCCAACCTTATGACAATTATGGTGAAAAGTGCTACGGAAAAATACCAAGTAGTTCTCAACTTAGCGCTTATTTCAAAAGCGGTGCCACACACCTCTTGGGAAGATCCAGTTACTTTGGCCTAGCCTTCCATTGGTCTGGAGAAGGAATCGCCATTCCTAGCTGATGAAGCAAATGATTCTGAAAGGAACGGTGAAAAGTGCGGATCCTGTTTCAGTCTTTAGACTGAAACAGGATCCGCACTATTCACCTGTCACACAAAGGCGCACTTCTCATGTCTGGTGCTAGTCCAACAAACCCAGGACTGACAGAGGCCCTGCAATTGCCACCCCAGAAAATTATCTCATCTCCAAAGAAGGATTCTTTGGCTAACGGTTGAAAAATGCTCCCGATCTTGAAACAGTGCTGAAAGGACGATGAAATAATCCTGAAAACAATCCTATCTCCAAAGACTCTGGTGCCAGGTATGGGAAATACCAAGTTTTCTGGGCCTCAGGGGAGTTTTTTCTGCGAAAAGCATCATAGGCTTGAGGATGCAGAGACCAACCTTATCACTATTGCTGTGCAAAACGCCATGGAAATGGCAAATAATTACCAACATACTGCTGATTTCAAAAGTGTCAGGATGAATCCTCAAGCGGGATCCACACTTTTCCCATCTCACGAAAATATGCCCTTACCAACTCCGGAGGTAAACAAATCAAACACAGGGCTGACAGAAGGCCCGCTGTACACCCCACACAGAAATCTCATCTAGGAGGGTGGATTCTTATGCTAATGAGTGAAACCTTCTCTGGTTCTGAAAATAATGGTGAAACCACAGTGGAATAATACCTAAAAGAACACTTTCTTGATAGTCTCTCGTACCAGCTATTGGAAATGCCACGTTTCCTGGGCCTCAGCATGTTTCTGTCTGTGAAAACTATCCTATGCTTCAGGTTGCAGAGACCAACCTTATGACAATTATGGTGAAAAGTGCTACGGAAAAATACCAAATAGGTCTCAAGCTAGGGCTTATTTCAAAAGCGGTGCCACACACCTCTTGGGAAGATCCAGTTACTTTGGCCTAGCCTTCCATTGGTCTGGAGAAGGAATCCCCATTCCTAGCTGATGAAGCAAATGATTCTGAAAGGAACGGTGAAAAGTGCGGATCCTGTTTCAGTCTTTAGACTGAAACAGTATCCGCACTATTCACCTGTCCCACAAAGGCGCACTTCTCATGTCTGGTGCTAGTCCAACAAACCCAGGACTGACAGAGGCCCTGCAATTGCCACCCCAGAAAATTATCTCATCTCCAAAGAAGGATTCTGAGGCTAACGGTTGAAAAATGCTCCCGATCTTGAAACAGTGCTAAAAGGACGATGAAATACTACTGAAAACAATCCTATCTCCAAAGACTCTGGTGCCAGGTATGGGAAATACCAAGTTATCTGGGCCTAAGGGGAGTTTTTTCTGCGAAAAGCATCATAGGCTTGAGGATGCAGAGACCAAGCTTATCACTATTGCTGTGCAAAACGCCATGGAAATGGCAAATAATTAACAACATACTGGTGATTTCAGAAGTGTCAGGATGAAATCTGAAGCACCATCCACGCTTTGCCCATCTGACGCAAATATGCACTTACCAACTATGGAGGTAATCAAATCAAACACAGGGCTGGCAGAAGGCCCGCCCTTACACCCCACACAGAAATCTCAACTATGAGGGAGGATTCTTATGGTAATGCGTGAAACCGGCTCTGGTTCTGAAAATAATGGTGAAACCACAGTGGAATAATACTTAAAAGAACACTTTCTTGATAGTCTCTAGTACCCACTGTTTGAAATGCCAAGTTTATTGGGCCTCAGCATGTTTCTGTCTGTGAAAACTATCCTATGCTTCAGCATGCAGAGACCAACCTTATGACAATTATGGTGAAAAGTGCTACGGAAAAATACCAAATAGTTCTCAACTTAGCGCTTATTTCAAAAGCGGTGCCACACACCTCTTGGGAAGATCCAGTTACTTTGGCCTAGCCTTGCATTGGTCTGGAGAAGGAATCGCCATTCCTAGCTGATGATGCAAATGATTCTGAAAGGAACGGTGAAAAGTGCGGATCCTGTTTCCGTCTTTAGACTGAAACAGGATCCGCACTATTCACCTGTCACACAAAGGCGCACTTCTCATGTCTGGTGCTAGTCCAACAAACCCAGGACTGACAGAGGCCCTGCAATTGCCACCCCAGAAAATTATCTCATCTCCAAAGAAGGATTCTTAGGCTAACGGTTGAAAAGTGCTCCCGATCTTGAAACAGTGGTGAAAGGACGATGAAATAATCCTGAAAACAATCCTATCTCCCAAGACTCTGGTGCCAGGTATGGGAAATACCAAGTTTTCTGGGCCTCAGGGGAGTTTTTTCTGCGAAAAGCATCATAGGCTTGAGGATGCAGAGACCAACCTTATCACTATTGCTGTGCAAAACGCCATGGAAATGGCAAATAATTACCAACATACTGCTGATTTCAAAAGTGTCAGGATGAATCCTGAAGCGGGATCCACACTTTTCCCATCTCACGAAAATATGCCCTTACCAACTCCGGAGGTAAACAAATCAAACACAGGGCTGACAGAAGGCCCGCTGTACACCCCACACAGAAATCTCAACTAGGAGGGTGGATTCTTATGCTAATGAGTGAAACCTTCTCTGGTTCTGAAAATAATGGTGAAACCACAGTGGAATAATACCTAAAAGAAC
Organism: Lemur catta; assembly: GCF_020740605.2. Taxonomy (NCBI): domain Eukaryota; kingdom Metazoa; phylum Chordata; class Mammalia; order Primates; family Lemuridae; genus Lemur; species Lemur catta. The sequence goes on along the minus strand of NC_059133.1, from coordinate 40,188,497 downwards.
ACTTTCTTGATAGTCTCTCGTACCAGCTATTGGAAATGCCAGGTTTCCTGGGCCTCAGCATGTTTCTGTCTGTGAAGACTATCCTATGCTTCAGGTTGCAGAGCCCAACCTTATGACAATTATGGTGAAAAGTGCTACGGAAAAATACCAAATAGGTCTCAAGCTAGCGCTTATTTCAAAAGCGGTGCCACACACCTCTTGGGGAGATCCAGTTACTTTGGCCTAGCCTTCCATTGGTCTGGAGAAGGAATCCCCATTCCTAGCTGATGAAGCAAATGATTCTGAAAGGAACGGTGAAAAGTGCGGATCCTGTCTCAGTCTTTAGACTGAAACAGGATCCGCACTATTCACCTGTCACACAAAGGCGCACTTCTCATGTCTGGTGCTAGTCCAACAAACCCAGGACTGACAGAGGCCCTGCAATTGCCACCCCAGAAAATTATCTCATCTCCAAAGAAGGATTCTGAGGCTAACGGTTGAAAACTGCTCCCGATCTTGAAACAGTGCTGAAAGGACGATGAAATAATCCTGAAAACAATCCTATCTCCAAAGACTCTGGTGCCAGGTATGGGAAATACCAAGTTATCTGGGCCTAAGGGGAGTTTTTTCTGCGAAATCATCATAGGCTTAAGGATGCAGAGACCAACCTTATCACTATTGCTGTGCAAAACGCCATGGAAATGGCAAATAATTAACAACATACTGGTGATTTCAGAAGTGTCAGGATGAAATCTGAAGCACCATCCACGCTTTGCCCATCTGACGCAAATATGCACTTACCAACTATGGAGGTAATCAAATCAAACACAGGGCTGGCAGAAGGCCCGCCCTTACACCCCACACAGAAATCTCAACTATGAGGGAGGATTCTTATGGTAATGCGTGAAACCGGCTCTGGTTCTGAAAATAATGGTGAAACCACAGTGGAATAATACTTAAAAGGACACTTTCTTGATAGTCTCTAGTACCCACTGTTTGAAATGCCAAGTTTATTGGGCCTCAGCATGTTTCTGTCTGTGAAAACTATCCTATGCTTCAGCATGCAGAGACCAACCTTATGACAATTATGGTGAAAAGTGCTACGGAAAAATACCAAATAGTTCTCAACTTAGCGCTTATTTCAAAAGCGGTGCCACACACCTCTTGGGAAGATCCAGTTACTTTGGCCTAGCCTTCCATTAGTCTGGAGAAGGAATCGCCATTCCTAGCTGATGAAGCAAATGATTCTGAAAGGAACGGTGAAAAGTGCGGATCCTGTTTCAGTCTTTAGACTGAAACAGGATCCGCACTATTCACCTGTCACACAAAGGCGCACTTCTCATGTCTGGTGCTAGTCCAACAAACCCAGGACTGACAGAGGCCCTGCAATTGCCACCCCAGAAAATTATCTCATCTCCAAAGAAGGATTCTTAGGCTAACGGTTGAAAAGTGCTCCCGATCTTGAAACAGTGGTGAAAGGACGATGAAATAATCCTGAAAACAATCCTATCTCCCAAGACTCTGGTGCCAGGTATGGGAAATACCAAGTTGTCTGGGCCTCAGGGGAGTTTTTTCTGCGAAAAGCATCATAGGCTTGAGGATGCAGAGACCAACCTTATCACTATTGCTGTGCAAAACGCCATGGAAATGGCAAATAATTACCAACATACTGCTGATTTCAAAAGTGTCAGGATGAATCCTGAAGCGGGATCCACACTTTTCCCATCTCACGAAAATATGCCCTTGCCAACTCCGGAGGTAAACAAATCAAACACAGGGCTGACAGAAGGCCTGCTGTACACCCCACACAGAAATCTCAACTAGGAGGGTGGATTCTTATGCTAATGAGTGAAACCTTCTCTGGTTCTGAAAATAATGGTGAAACCACAGTGGAATAATACCTAAAAGAACACTTTCTTGATAGTCTCTCGTACCAGCTATTGGAAATGCCACGTTTCCTGGGCCTCAGCATGTTGCTGTCTGTGAAAACTATCCTATGCTTCAGGTTGCAGAAACCAACCTTATGACAATTATGGTGAAAAGTGCTACGGAAAAATACCAAATAGGTCTCAAGCTAGCGCTTATTTCAAAAGCGGTGCCACACACCTCTTGGGAAGATCCAGTTACTTTGGCCTAGCCTTCCATTGGTCTGGAGAAGGAATCGCCATTCCTAGCTGATGAAGCAAATAATTCTGAAAGGAACGGTGAAAAGTGCGGATCCTGTTTCAGTCTTTAGACTGAAACAGGATCCTCACTATTCACCTGTCACACAAAGGCGCACTTCTCATGTCTGGTGCTAGTCCAACAAACCCAGGACTGACAGAGGCCCAGCAATTGCCACCCCAGAAAATTATCTCATCTCCAAAGAAGGATTCTGAGGCTAACGGTTGAAAACTGCTCCCGATCTTGAAACAGTGCTGAAAGGACGATGAAATACTACTGAAAACAATCCTATCTCCAAAGACTCTGGTGCCAGGTATGGGAAATACCAAGTTATCTGGGCCTAAGGGGAGTTTTTTCTGCGAAAAGCATCATAGGCTTAAGGATGCAGAGACCAACCTTATCACTATTGCTGTGCAAAACGCCATGGAAATGGCAAATAATTACCAACATACTGGTGATTTCAGAAGTGTCAGGATGAAATCTGAAGCACCATCCACGCTTTGCCCATCTGACGCAAATATGCACTTACCAACTATGGAGGTAATCAAATCAAACACAGGGCTGGCAGAAGGCCCGCCCTTACACCCCACACAGAAATCTCAACTAGGAGGGTGGATTCTTATGCTAATGCGTGAAACCGGCTCTGGTTCTGAAAATAATGGTGAAACCACAGTGGAATAATACTTAAAAGAACACTTTCTTGATAGTCTCTAGTACCCACTGTTTGAAATGCCAAGTTTATTGGGCCTCAGCATGTTTCTGTCTGTGAAAACTATCCTATGCTTCAGCATGCAGAGACCAACCTTATGACAATTATGGTGAAAAGTGCTACGGAAAAATACCAAATAGTTCTCAACTTAGCGCTTATTTCAAAAGCGGTGCCACACACCTCTTGGGAAGATCCAGTTACTTTGGCCTAGCCTTCCATTGGTCTGGAGAAGGAATCGCCATTCCTAGCTGATGAAGCAAATGATTCTGAAAGGAACGGTGAAAAGTACGGATCCTGTTTCAGTCTTTAGACTGAAACAGGATCCGCACTATTCACCTGTCACACAAAGGCGCACTTCTCATGTCTGGTGCTAGTCCAACAAACCCAGGACTGACAGAGGCCCTGCAATTGCCACCCCAGAAAATTTTCTCATCTCCAAAGAAGTATTCTTAGGCTAACGGTTGAAGAGTGCTCCCGATCTTGAAACAGTGGTGAAAGGACGATGAAATAATCCTGAAAACAATCCTATCTCCAAAGACTCTGGTGCCAGGTATGGGAAATACCAAGTTTTCTGGGCCTCAGGGGAGTTTTTTCTGCGAAAAGCATCATAGGCTTGAGGATGCAGAGACCAACCTTATCACTATTGCTGTGCAAAACGCCATGGAAATGGCAAATAATTACCAACATACTGCTGATTTCAAAAGTGTCAGGATGAATCCTGAATCGGGATCCACACTTTTCCCATCTCACGAAAATATGCCCTTACCAACTCCGGAGGTAAACAAATCAAACACAGGGCTGACAGAAGGCCCGCTGTACACCCCACACAGAAATCTCAACTAGGAGGGTGGATTCTTATGCTAATGAGTGAAACCTTCTCTGGTTCTGAAAATAATGGTGAAACCACAGTGGAATAATACCTAAAAGAACACTTTCTTGATAGTCTCTCGTACCAGCTATTGGAAATGCCACGTTTCCTGGGCCTCAGCATGTTTCTGTCTGTGAAAACTATCCTATGCTTCAGGTTGCAGAGACCAACCTTATGACAATTATGGTCAAAAGTGCTACGGAAAAATACCAAATAGGTCACAAGCTAGCGCTTATTTCAAAAGCGGTGCCACACACCTCTTGGGGAGATCCAGTTACTTTGGCCTAGCCTTCCATTGGTCTGGAGAAGGAATCGCCATTCCTAGCTGATGAAGCAAATGATTCTGAAAGGAACGGTGAAAAGTGCGGATCCTGTTTCAGTCTTTAGACTGAAACAGGATCCGCACTATTCACCTGTCACACAAAGGCGCACTTCTCATGTCTGGTGCTAGACCAACAAACCCAGGACTGACAGAGGCCCTGCAATTGCCACCCCAGAAAATTATCTCATCTCCAAAGAAGGATTCTGAGGCTAACGGTTGAAAAATGCTCCCGACTTGAAACAGTGGTGAAAGGACGATGAAATAATCCTGAAAACAATCCTATCTCCAAAGACTCTGGTGCCAGGTATGGGAAATACCAAGTTATCTGAGCCTAAGGGGAGTTTTTTCTGCGAAAAGCATCATAGGCTTAAGGATGCAGAGACCAACCTTATCACTATTGCTGTGCAAAACGCCATGGAAATGGCAAATAAATACCAACATACTGGTGATTTCAAAAGTGTCAGGATGAAATCTGCAGCACCATCCACGCTTTGCCCATCTAACGCAAATATGCACTTACCAACTATGGAGGTAATCAAATCAAACACAGGGCTGGCAGAAGGCCCGCCCTTACACCCCACACAGAAATCTCAACTATGAGGGAGGATTCTTATGGTAATGCGTGAAACCGGCTCTGGTTCTGAAAATAATGGTGAAACCACAGTGGAATAATACTTAAAAGAACACTTTCTTGATAGTCTCTAGTACCCACTGTTTGAAATGCCAAGTTTATTGGGCCTCAGCATGTTTCTGTCTGTGAAAACTATCCTATGCTTCAGCATGCAGAGACCAACCTTATGACAATTATGGTGAAAAGTGCTACGGAAAAATACCAAATAGTTCTCAACTTAGCGCTTATTTCAAAAGTGGTGCCACACACCTCTTGGGAAGATCCAGTTACTTTGGCCTAGCCTTCCATTGGTCTGGAGAAGGAATCGCCATTCCTAGCTGATGAAGCAAATGATTCTGAAAGGAAGGGTGAAAAGTGCGGATCCTGTTTCCGTCTTTAGACTGAAACAGGATCCGCACTATTCACCTGTCACACAAAGGCGCACTTCTCATGTCTGGTGCTAGTCCAACAAACCCAGGACTGACAGAGGCCCTGCAATTGCCACCCCAGAAAATTATCTCATCTCCAAAGAAGGATTCTGAGGCTAACGGTTGAAAAGTGCTCCCGATCTTGAAACAGTGGTGAAAGGACGATGAAATAATCCTGAAAACAATAATGTCTCCAAAGACTCTGGTGCCAGGTATGGGAAATACCAAGTTTTCTGGGCCTCAGGGGAGTTTTTTCTGCGAAAAGCATCATAGGCTTGAGGATACAAAGACCAACCTTATCACTATTGCTGTGCAAAACGCCATGGAAATGGCAAATAATTACCAACATACTGCTGATTTCAAAAGTGTCAGGATGAATCCTGAAGCGGGATCCACACTTTTCCCATCTCACGAAAATATGCCCTTGCCAACTCCGGAGGTAAACAAATCAAACACAGGGCTGACAGAAGGCCCGCTGTACCCCCACACAGATATCTCAACTAGGAGGGTGGATTCTTATGCTAATGAGTGAAACCGGCTCTGGTTCTGAAAATAATGGTGAAACCACAGTGGAATAATACCTAAAAGAACACTTTCTTGATAGTCTCTCCTACCAGCTATTGGAAATGCCACGTTTCCTGGGCCTCAGCATGTTTCTGTCTGTGAAAACTATCCTATGCTTCAGGTTGCAGAGACCAACCTTATGACAGTTATAGTGAAAAGTGCTACCGAAAAATACCAAATAGGTCTCAAGCTAGCGCTTATTCCAAAAGCGGTGCCACACACCTCTTGGGAAGATCCAGTTATTTTGGCCTAGCCTTCCATTGGTCTGGAGAAGGAATCCCCATTCCTAGCTGATGAAGAAAATGATTCTGAAAGGAACGGTGAAAAGTGCGGATCCTGTTTCAGTCTTTAGACTAAAACAGGATCCGCACTATTCACCTGTCACACAAAGGCGCACTTCTCATGTCTGGTGCTAGTCCAACAAACCCAGGACTGACAGAGGCCCTGCAATTGCCACCCCAGAAAATTATCTCATCTCCAAAGAATGATTCTGAGGCTAACGGTTTAAAAATGCTCCCGATCTTGAAACAGTGGTGAAAGGACGTTGAAATAATCCTGAAAACAATCCTATCTCCAAAGACGCTGGTGCCAGGTATGGGAAATACCAAGTTTTCTGGGCCTCAGGGGAGTTTTTTCTCCGAAAAGCATCATAGGCTTGAGGATGCCGAGACCAACCTTACCACTATTGCTGTGCAAAACGCCATGGAAATGGCAAATAATTACCAACATTCTGCTGATTTCAAAAGTGTCAGGATGAATCCTGAAGCGGGATCCACACTTTTCCCATCTCACGAAAATATGCCCTTACCAACTCCGGAGGTAAACAAATCAAACACAGGGCTGACAGAAGGCCCGCTGTACACCCCACACAGAAATCTCAACTAGGAGGGTGGATTCTTATGCTAATGAGTGAAACCGGCTCTGGTTCTGAAAATAATGGTGAAACCACAGTGGAATAATACCTAAAAGAACACTTTCTTGATAGTCTCTCGTACCAGCTATTGGAAATGCCACGTTTCCTGGGCCTCAGCATGTTTCTGTCTGTGAAAACTATCCTATGCTTCAGGTTGCAGAAACCAACCTTATGACAATTATGGTGAAAAGTGCTACGGAAAAATACCAAATAGGTCTCAAGCTAGCGCTTATTTCAAAAGCGGTGCCACACACCTCTTGGGAAGATCCAGTTACTTTGGCCTAGCCTTCCATTGGTCTGGAGAAGGAATCGCCATTCCTAGCTGATGAAGCAAATGATTCTGAAAGGAACGGTGAAAAGTGCGGATCCTGTTTCAGTCTTTAGACTGAAAAAGGATCCTCACTATTCACCTGTCACACAAAGGCGCACTTCTCATGTCTGGTGCTAGTCCAACAAACCCAGGACTGACAGAGGCCCAGCAATTGCCACCCCAGAAAATTATCTCATCTCCAAAGAAGGATTCTCAGGCTAACGGTTGAAAACTGCTCCCGATCTTGAAACAGTGCTGAAAGGACGATGAAATACTACTGAAAACAATCCTATCTCCAAAGACTCTGGTGCCAGGTATGGGAAATACCAAGTTATCTGGGCCTAAGGGGAGTTTTTTCTGCGAAAAGCATCATAGGCTTAAGGTTGCAGAGACCAACCTTATCACTATTGCTGTGCAAAACGCCATGGAAATGGCAAATAATTACCAACATACTGGTGATTTCAGAAGTGTCAGGATGAAATCTGAAGCACCATCCACGCTTTGCCCATCTGACGCAAATATGCACTTACCAACTATGGAGGTAATCAAATCAAACACAGGGCTGGCAGAAGGCCCGCCCTTACACCCCACACAGAAATCTCAACTAGGAGGGTGGATTCTTATGCTAATGCGTGAAACCGGCTCTGGTTCTGAAAATAATGGTGAAACCACAGTGGAATAATACTTAAAAGAACACTTTCTTGATAGTCTCTAGTACCCACTGTTTGAAATGCCAAGTTTATTGGGCCTCAGCATGTTTCTGTCTGTGAAAACTATCCTATGCTTCAGCATGCAGAGACCAACCTTATGACAATTATGGTGAAAAGTGCTACGGAAAAATACCAAATAGTTCTCAACTTAGCGCTTATTTCAAAAGCGGTGCCACACACCTCTTGGGAAGATCCAGTTACTTTGGCCTAGCCTTCCATTGGTCTGGAGAAGGAATCGCCATTCCTAGCTGATGAAGCAAATGATTCTGAAAGGAACGGTGAAAAGTACGGATCCTGTTTCAGTCTTTAGACTGAAACAGGATCCGCACTATTCACCTGTCACACAAAGGCGCACTTCTCATGTCTGGTGCTAGTCCAACAAACCCAGGACTGACAGAGGCCCTGCAATTGCCACCCCAGAAAATTATCTCATCTCCAAAGAAGGATTCTGAGGCTAACGGTTGAAAAATGCTCCCGATCTTGAAACAGTGGTGAAAGGACGATGAAATAATCCTGAAAACAATCCTATCTCCAAAGACTCTGGTGCCAGTTATGGGAAATACCAAGTTATCTGAGCCTAAGGGGAGTTTTTTCTGCGAAAAGCATCATAGGCTTAAGGATGCAGAGACCAACCTTATCACTATTGCTGTGCAAAACGCCGTGGAAATGGCAAATAAATACCAACATACTGGTGATTTCAAAAGTGTCAGGATGAAATCTGCAGCACCATCCACGCTTTGCCCATCTAACGCAGATATGCACTTACCAACTATGGAGGTAATCAAATCAAACACAGGGCTGGCAGAAGGCCCGCCCTTACACCCCACACAGAAATCTCAACTATGAGGGAGGATTCTTATGGTAATGCGTGAAACCGGCTCTGGTTCTGAAAATAATGGTGAAACCACAGTGGAATAATACTTAAAAGAACACTTTCTTGATAGTCTCTAGTACCCACTGTTTGAAATGCCAAGTTTATTGGGCCTCAGCATGTTTCTGTCTGTGAAAACTATCCTATGCTTCAGCATGCAGAGACCAACCTTATGACAATTATGGTGAAAAGTGCTACGGAAAAATACCAAATAGTTCTCAACTTAGCGCTTATTTCAAAAGTGGTGCCACACACCTCTTGGGAAGATCCAGTTACTTTGGCCTAGCCTTCCATTGGTCTGGAGAAGGAATCGCCATTCCTAGCTGATGAAGCAAATGATTCTGAAAGGAACGGTGAAAAGTGCGGATCCTGTTTCCGTCTTTAGACGGAAACAGGATCCGCACTATTCACCTGTCACACAAAGGCGCACTTCTCATGTCTGGTGCTAGTCCAACAAACCCAGGACTGACAGAGGCCCTGCAATTGCCACCCCAGAAAATTATCTCATCTCCAAAGAAGGATTCTTAGGCTAACGGTTGAAAAGTGCTCCCGATCTTGAAACAGTGGTGAAAGGACGATGAAATAATCCTGAAAACAATAATGTCTCCAAAGACTCTGGTGCCAGGTATGGGAAATACCAAGTTTTCTGGGCCTCAGGGGAGTTTTTTCTGCGAAAAGCATCATAGGCTTGAGGATGCAGAGACCAACCTTATCACTATTGCTGTGCAAAACGCCATGGAAATGGCAAATAATTACCAACATACTGCTGATTTCAAAAGTGTCAGGATGAATCCTGAAGCGGGATCCACACTTTTCCCATCTCACGAAAATATGCCCTTGCCACCTCCGGAGGTAAACAAATCAAACACAGGGCTGACAGAAGGCCCGCTGTACCCCCACACAGATATCTCAACTAGGAGGGTGGATTCTTATGCTAATGAGTGAAACCGGCTCTGGTTCTGAAAATAATGGTGAAACCACAGTGGAATAATACCTAAAAGAACACTTTCTTGATAGTCTCTCGTACCAGCTATTGGAAATGCCACGTTTCCTGGGCCTCAGCATGTTTCTGTCTGTGAAAACTATCCTATGCTTCAGGTTGCAGAGACCAACCTTATGACAGTTATGGTGAAAAGTGCTACCGAAAAATACCAAATAGGTCTCAAGCTAGCGCTTATTCCAAAAGCGGTGCCACACACCTCTTGGGAAGATCCAGTTATTTTGGCCTAGCCTTCCATTGGTCTGGAGAAGGAATCCCCATTCCTAGCTGATGAAGAAAATGATTCTGAAAGGAACGGTGAAAAGTGCGGATCCTGTTTCAGTCTTTAGACTAAAACAGGATCCGCACTATTCACCTGTCACACAAAGGCGCACTTCTCATGTCTGGTGCTAGTCCAACAAACCCAGGACTGACAGAGGCCCTGCAATTGCCACCCCAGAAAATTATCTCATCTCCAAAGAATGATTCTGAGGCTAACGGTTTAAAAATGCTCCCGATCTTGAAACAGTGGTGAAAGGACGATGAAATAATCCTGAAAACAATCCTATCTCCCAAGACTCTGGTGCCAGGTATGGGAAATACCAAGTTTTCTGGGCCTCAGGGGAGTTTTTTCTGCGAAAAGCATCATAGGCTTGAGGATGCAGAGACCAACCTTATCACTATTGCTGTGCAAAACGCCATGGAAATGGCAAATAATTACCAACATACTGCTGATTTCAAAAGTGTCAGGATGAATCCTGAAGCGGGATCCACACTTTTCCCATCTCACGAAAATATGCCCTTGCCAACTCCGGAGGTAAACAAATCAAACACAGGGCTGACAGAAGGCCCGCTGTACACCCCACACAGAAATCTCAACTAGGAGGGTGGATTCTTATGCTAATGAGTGAAACCGGCTCTGGTTCTGAAAATAATGGTGAAACCACAGTGGAATAATACCTAAAAGAACACTTTCTTGATAGTCTCTCGTACCAGCTATTGGAAATGCCACGTTTCCTGGGCCTCAGCATGTTTCTGTCTGTGAAAACTATCCTATGCTTCAGGTTGCAGAAACCAACCTTATGACAATTATGGTGAAAAGTGCTACGGAAAAATACCAAATAGGTCTCAAGCTAGCGCTTATTTCAAAAGCGGTGCCACACACCTCTTGGGAAGATCCAGTTACTTTGGCCTAGCCTTCCATTGGTCTGGAGAAGGAATCGCCATTCCTAGCTGATGAAGCAAATGATTCTGAAAGGAACGGTGAAAAGTGCGGATCCTGTTTCAGTCTTTAGACTGAAACAGGATCCTCACTATTCACCTGTCACACAAAGGCGCACTTCTCATGTCTGGTGCTAGTCCAACAAACCCAGGACTGACAGAGGCCCAGCAATTGCCACCCCAGAAAATTATCTCATCTCCAAAGAAGGATTCTGAGGCTAACGGTTGAAAACTGCTCCCGATCTTGAAACAGTGCTGAAAGGACGATGAAATACTACTGAAAACAATCCTATCTCCAAAGACTCTGGTGCCAGGTATGGGAAATACCAAGTTATCTGGGCCTAAGGGGAGTTTTTTCTGCGAAAAGCATCATAGGCTTAAGGATGCAGAGACCAACCTTATCACTATTGCTGTGCAAAACGCCATGGAAATGGCAAATAATTACCAACATACTGGTGATTTCAGAAGTGTCAGGATGAAATCTGAAGCACCATCCACGCTTTGCCCATCTGACGCAAATATGCACTTACCAACTATGGAGGTAATCAAATCAAACACAGGGCTGGCAGAAGGCCCGCCCTTACACCCCACACAGAAATCTCAACTAGGAGGGTGGATTCTTATGCTAATGCGTGAAACCGGCTCTGGTTCTGAAAATAATGGTGAAACCACAGTGGAATAATACTTAAAAGAACACTTTCTTGATAGTCTCTAGTACCCACTGTTTGAAATGCCAAGTTTATTGGGCCTCAGCATGTTTCTGTCTGTGAAAACTATCCTATGCTTCAGGTTGCAGAGACCAACCTTATGACAGTTATGGTGAAAAGTGCTACCGAAAAATACCAAATAGGTCTCAAGCTAGCGCTTATTCCAAAAGCGGTGCCACACACCTCTTGGGAAGATCCAGTTATTTTGGCCTAGCCTTCCATTGGTCTGGAGAAGGAATCCCCATTCCTAGCTGATGAAGAAAATGATTCTGAAAGGAACGGTGAAAAGTGCGGATCCTGTTTCAGTCTTTAGACTAAAACAGGATCCGCACTATTCACCTGTCACACAAAGGCGCACTTCTCATGTCTGGTGTTAGTCCAACAAACCCAGGACTGACAGAGGCCCTGCAATTGCCACCCCAGAAAATTATCTCATCTCCGAAGAAGGATTCTTGGGCTAACGGTTGAAAACTGCTCCCGATCTTGAAACAGTGGTGAAAGGACGATGAAATAATCCTGAAAACAATCCTATCTCCAAAGACTCTGGTGCCAGGTATGGGAAATACCAGGTTTTCTGGGCCTCAGGGGAGTTTTTTCTGCGAAAAGCATCATAGGCTTGAGGATGCAGAGACCAACCGTATCACTACTGCTGTGCAAAACGCCATGGAAATGGCAAATAATTACCAACATACTGCTGATTTCAAAAGTGTCAGGATGAATCCTGAAGCGGGATCCACACTTTTCCCATCTCACGAAAATATGCCCTTGCCAACTCCGGAGGTAAACAAATCAAACACAGGGCTGACAGAAGGCCCGCTGTACCCCCACACAGATATCTCAACTAGGAGGGTGGATTCTTATGCTAATGAGTGAAACCGGCTCTGGTTCTGAAAATAATGGTGAAACCACAGTGGAATAATACCTAAAAGAACACTTTCTTGATAGTCTCTCGTACCAGCTATTGGAAATGCCACGTTTCCTGGGCCTCAGCATGTTTCTGTCTGTGAAAACTATCCTATGCTTCAGGTTGCAGAGACCAACCTTATGACAGTTATGGTGAAAAGTGCTACCGAAAAATACCAAATAGGTCTCAAGCTAGCGCTTATTCCAAAAGCGGTGCCACACACCTCTTGGGAAGATCCAGTTATTTTGGCCTAGCCTTCCACTGGTCTGGAGAAGGAATCCCCATTCCTAGCTGATGAAGAAAATGATTCTGAAAGGAACGGTGAAAAGTGCGGATCCTGTTTCAGTCTTTAGACTAAAACAGGATCCGCACTATTCACCTGTCACACAAAGGCGCACTTCTCATGTCTGGTGCTAGTCCAACAAACCCAGGACTGACAGAGGCCCTGCAATTGCCACCCCAGAAAATTATCTCATCTCCAAAGAATGATTCTGAGGCTAACGGTTTAAAAATGCTCCCGATCTTGAAACAGTGGTGAAAGGACGATGAAATAATCCTGAAAACAATCCTATCTCCAAAGACGCTGGTGCCAGGTATGGGAAATACCAAGTTTTCTGGGCCTCAGGGGAGTGTTTTCTCCGAAAAGCATCATAGGCTTGAGGATGCCGAGACCAACCTTACCACTATTGCTGTGCAAAACGCCATGGAAATGGCAAATAATTACCAACATTCTGCTGATTTCAAAAGTGTCAGGATTAATCCTGAAGCGGGATCCACACTTTTCCCATCTCACGAAAATATGCCCTTACCAACTCCGGAGGTAAACAAATCAAACACAGGGCTGACAGAAAGCCCGCTGTACACCCCACACAGAAATCTCAACTAGGAGGGTGGATTCTTATGCTAATGAGTGAAACCGGCTCTTGTTCTGAAAATAATGGTAAAACCATAATGGAATAATACTTAAAAGAACACTTCCTTGATAGTCTCTCGTACCAGCTATTGGAAATGCCACGTTTCCTGGGCCTCAGCATGTTTCTGTCTCCTAAAACTATCCTATGCTTCAGGATGCAGACACCAACCTTATGACAATTATGGTGAAAAGTGCTACGGAAAAATACCAAATAGGTCTCAACCTAGCACTTATTTCAAAAGCGGTGCCACACACCTCTTCGGAAGATCCAGTTACTTTGGGCTAGCCTTCCATTGGTCTGGAGAAGGAATCGCCATTCCTAGCTGATGAAGCAAATGATTCTGAAAGGAACGGTGAAAAGTCGGATCCTGTTTCAGTCTTTAGACTGAAACAGGATCCGCACTATTGACCTGTCACACAAAGGCGCACTTCTCATGTCTGGTGCTAGTCCAACAAACCCAGGACTGACAGAGGCCCTGCAATTGCCACCCCAGAAAATTATCTCATCTCCAAAGAAGGATTCTGAGGCTAACGGTTGAAAAATGCTCCCGATCTTGAAACAGTGCTGAAAGGACGATGAAATACTACTGAAAACAATCCTATCTCCAAAGACTCTGGTGCCAGGTATGGGAAATACCAAGTTATCTGGGCCTAAGGGGAGTTTTTTGTGCGAAAAGCATCATAGGCTTAAGGTTGCAGAGACCAACCTTATCACTATTGCTGTGCAAAACGCCATGGAAATGGCAAATAATTACCAACATACTGGTGATTTCAGAAGTGTCAGGATGAAATCTGAAGCACCATCCACGCTTTGCCCATCTGACGCAAATATGCACTTACCAACTATGGAGGTAATCAAATCAAACACAGGGCTGGCAGAAGGCCCGCCCTTACACCCCACACAGAAATCTCAACTAGGAGGGTGGATTCTTATGCTAATGCGTGAAACCGGCTCTGGTTCTGAAAATAATGGTGAAACCACAGTGGAATAATACTTAAAAGAACACTTTCTTGATAGTCTCTAGTACCCACTGTTTGAAATGCCAAGTTTATTGGGCCTCAGCATGTTTCTGTCTGTGAAAACTATCCTATGCTTCAGCATGCAGAGACCAACCTTATGACAATTATGGTGAAAAGTGCTACGGAAAAATACCAAATAGTTCTCAACTTAGCGCTTATTTCAAAAGCGGTGCCACACACCTCTTGGGAAGATCCAGTTACTTTGGCCTAGCCTTCCATTGGTCTGGAGAAGGAATCGCCATTCCTAGCTGATGAAGCAAATGATTCTGAAAGGAACGGTGAAAAGTGCGGATCCTGTTTCAGTCTTTAGACTGAAACAGGATCCGCACTATTCACCTGTCACACAAAGGCGCACTTCTCATGTCTGGTGCTAGTCCAACAAACCCAGGACTGACAGAGGCCCTGCAATTGCCACCCCAGAAAATTATCTCATCTCCAAAGAAGGATTCTTAGGCTAACGGTTGAAAAGTGCTCCCGATCTTGAAACAGTGGTGAAAGGACGATGAAATAATCCTGAAAACAATAATGTCTCCAAAGACTCTGGTGCCAGGTATGGGAAATACCAAGTTTTCTGGGCCTCAGGGGAGTTTTTTCTGCGAAAAGCATCATAGGCTTGAGGATACAGAGACCAACCTTATCACTATTGCTGTGCAAAACGCCATGGAAATGGCAAATAATTACCAACATACTGCTGATTTCAAAAGTGTCAGGATGAATCCTGAAGCGGGATCCACACTTTTCCCATCTCACGAAAATATGCCCTTGCCAACTCCGGAGGTAAACAAATCAAACACAGGGCTGACAGAAGGCCCGCTGTACCCCCACACAGATATCTCAACTAGGAGGGTGGATTCTTATGCTAATGAGTGAAACCGGCTCTGGTTCTGAAAATAATGGTGAAACCACAGTGGAATAATACCTAAAAGAACACTTTCTTGATAGTCTCTCGTACCAGCTATTGGAAATGCCACGTTTCCTGGGCCTCAGCATGTTTCTGTCTGTGAAAACTATCCTATGCTTCAGGTTGCAGAGACCAACCTTATGACAGTTATGGTGAAAAGTGCTACCGAAAAATACCAAATAGGTCTCAAGCTAGCGCTTATTCCAAAAGCGGTGCTACACACCTCTTGGGAAGATCCAGTTATTTTGGCCTAGCCTTCCATTGGTCTGGAGAAGGAATCCCCATTCCTAGCTGATGAAGAAAATGATTCTGAAAGGAACGGTGAAAAGTGCGGATCCTGTTTCAGTCTTTAGACTGAAACAGGATCCGCACTATTGACCTGTCACACAAAGGCGCACTTCTCATGTCTGGTGCTAGTCCAACAAACCCAGGACTGACAGAGGCCCTGCAATTGCCACCCCAGAAAATTATCTCATCTCCAAAGAATGATTCTGAGGCTAACGGTTTAAAAATGCTCCCGATCTTGAAACAGTGGTGAAAGGACGATGAAATAATCCTGAAAACAATCCTATCTCCCAAGACTCTGGTGCCAGGTATGGGAAATACCAAGTTTTCTGGGCCTCAGGGGAGTTTTTTCTGCGAAAAGCATCATAGGCTTGAGGATGCAGAGACCAACCTTATCACTATTGCTGTGCAAAACGCCATGGAAATGGCAAATAATTACCAACATACTGCTGATTTCAAAAGTGTCAGGATGAATCCTGAAGCGGGATCCACACTTTTCCCATCTCACGAAAATATGCCCTTGCCAACTCCGGAGGTAAACAAATCAAACACAGGGCTGACAGAAGGCCCGCTGTACACCCCACACAGAAATCTCAACTAGGAGGGTGGATTCTTATGCTAATGAGTGAAACCGGCTCTGGTTCTGAAAATAATGGTGAAACCACAGTGGAATAATACCTAAAAGAACACTTTCTTGATAGTCTCTCGTACCAGCTATTGGAAATGCCACGTTTCCTGGGCCTCAGCATGTTTCTGTCTGTGAAAACTATCCTATGCTTCAGGTTGCAGAAACCAACCTTATGACAATTATGGTGAAAAGTGCTACGGAAAAATACCAAATAGGTCTCAAGCTAGCGCTTATTTCAAAAGCGGTGCCACACACCTCTTGGGAAGATCCAGTTACTTTGGCCTAGCCTTCCATTGGTCTGGAGAAGGAATCGCCATTCCTAGCTGATGAAGCAAATGATTCTGAAAGGAACGGTGAAAAGTGCGGATCCTGTTTCAGTCTTTAGACTGAAACAGGATCCTCACTATTCACCTGTCACACAAAGGCGCACTTCTCATGTCTGGTGCTAGTCCAACAAACCCAGGACTGACAGAGGCCCAGCAATTGCCACCCCAGAAAATTATCTCATCTCCAAAGAAGGATTCTGAGGCTAACGGTTGAAAACTGCTCCCGATCTTGAAACAGTGCTGAAAGGACGATGAAATACTACTGAAAACAATCCTATCTCCAAAGACTCTGGTGCCAGGTATGGGAAATACCAAGTTATCTGGGCCTAAGGGGAGTTTTTTCTGCGAAAAGCATCATAGGCTTAAGGATGCAGAGACCAACCTTATCACTATTGCTGTGCAAAACGCCATGGAAATGGCAAATAATTACCAACATACTGGTGATTTCAGAAGTGTCAGGATGAAATCTGAAGCACCATCCACGCTTTGCCCATCTGACGCAAATATGCACTTACCAACTATGGAGGTAATCAAATCAAACACAGGGCTGGCAGAAGGCCCGCCCTTACACCCCACACAGAAATCTCAACTAGGAGGGTGGATTCTTATGCTAATGCGTGAAACCGGCTCTGGTTCTGAAAATAATGGTGAAACCACAGTGGAATAATACTTAAAAGAACACTTTCTTGATAGTCTCTAGTACCCACTGTTTGAAATGCCAAGTTTATTGGGCCTCAGCATGTTTCTGTCTGTGAAAACTATCCTATGCTTCAGCATGCAGAGACCAACCTTATGACAATTATGGTGAAAAGTGCTACGGAAAAATACCAAATAGTTCTCAACTTAGCGCTTATTTCAAAAGCGGTGCCACACACCTCTTGGGAAGATCCAGTTACTTTGGCCTAGCCTTCCATTGGTCTGGAGAAGGAATCGCCATTCCTAGCTGATGAAGCAAATGATTCTGAAAGGAACGGTGAAAAGTACGAATCCTGTTTCAGTCTTTAGACTGAAACAGGATCCGCACTATTCACCTGTCACACAAAGGCGCACTTCTCATGTCTGGTGCTAGTCCAACAAACCCAGGACTGACAGAGGCCCTGCAATTGCCACCCCAGAAAATTTTCTCATCTCCAAAGAAGTATTCTTAGGCTAACGGTTGAAGAGTGCTCCCGATCTTGAAACAGTGGTGAAAGGACGATGAAATAATCCTGAAAACAATCCTATCTCCAAAGACTCTGGTGCCAGGTATGGGAAATACCAAGTTTTCTGGGCCTCAGGGGAGTTTTTTCTGCGAAAAGCATCATAGGCTTGAGGATGCAGAGACCAACCTTATCACTATTGCTGTGCAAAACGCCATGGAAATGGCAAATAATTACCAACATACTGCTGATTTCAAAAGTGTCAGGATGAATCCTGAATCAGGATCCACACTTTTCCCATCTCACGAAAATATGCCCTTACCAACTCCGGAGGTAAACAAATCAAACACAGGGCTGACAGAAGGCCCGCTGTACACCCCACACAGAAATCTCAACTAGGAGGGTGGATTCTTATGCTAATGAGTGAAACCTTCTCTGGTTCTGAAAATAATGGTGAAACCACAGTGGAATAATACCTAAAAGAACACTTTCTTGATAGTCTCTCGTACCAGCTATTGGAAATGCCACGTTTCCTGGGCCTCAGCATGTTTCTGTCTGTGAAAACTATCCTATGCTTCAGGTTGCAGAGACCAACCTTATGACAATTATGGTCAAAAGTGCTACGGAAAAATACCAAATAGGTCTCAAGCTAGCGCTTATTTCAAAAGCGGTGCCACACACCTCTTGGGAAGATCCAGTTACTTTGGCCTAGCCTTCCATTGGTCTGGAGAAGGAATCGCCATTCCTAGCTGATGAAGCAAATGATTCTGAAAGGAACGGTGAAAAGTGCGGATCCTGTTTCAGTCTTTAGACTGAAACAGGATCCGCACTATTCACCTGTCACACAAAGGCGCACTTCTCATGTCTGGTGCTAGACCAACAAACCCAGGACTGACAGAGGCCCTGCAATTGCCACCCCAGAAAATTATCTCATCTCCAAAGAAGGATTCTGAGGCTAACGGTTGAAAAATGCTCCCGATCTTGAAACAGTGGTGAAAGGACGATGAAATAATCCTGAAAACAATCCTATCTCCAAAGACTCTGGTGCCAGGTATGGGAAATACCAAGTTATCTGAGCCTAAGGGGAGTTTTTTCTGCGAAAAGCATCATAGGCTTAAGGATGCAGAGACCAACCTTATCACTATTGCTGTGCAAAACGCCATGGAAATGGCAAATAAATACCAACATACTGGTGATTTCAAAAGTGTCAGGATGAAATCTGCAGCACCATCCACGCTTTGCCCATCTAACGCAAATATGCACTTACCAACTATGGAGGTAATCAAATCAAACACAGGGCTGGCAGAAGGCCCGCCCTTACACCCCACACAGAAATCTCAACTATGAGGGAGGATTCTTATGGTAATGCGTGAAACCGGCTCTGGTTCTGAAAATAATGGTGAAACCACAGTGGAATAATACTTAAAAGAACACTTTCTTGATAGTCTCTAGTACCCACTGTTTGAAATGCCAAGTTTATTGGGCCTCAGCATGTTTCTGTCTGTGAAAACTATCCTATGCTTCAGCATGCAGAGACCAACCTTATGACAATTATGGTGAAAAGTGCTACGGAAAAATACCAAATAGTTCTCAACTTAGCGCTTATTTCAAAAGCGGTGCCACACACCTCTTGGGAAGATCCAGTTACTTTGGCCTAGCCTTCCATTGGTCTGGAGAAGGAATCGCCATTCCTAGCTGATGAAGCAAATGATTCTGAAAGGAACGGTGAAAAGTGCGGATCCTGTTTCCGTCTTTAGACTGAAACAGGATCCGCACTATTCACCTGTCACACAAAGGCGCACTTCTCATGTCTGGTGCTAGTCCAACAAACCCAGGACTGACAGAGGCCCTGCAATTGCCACCCCAGAAAATTATCTCATCTCCAAAGAAGGATTCTTAGGCTAACGGTTGAAAAGTGCCACCGATCTTGAAACAGTGGTGAAAGGACGATGAAATAATCCTGAAAACAATAATGTCTCCAAAGACTCTGGTGCCAGGTATGGGAAATACCAAGTTTTCTGGGCCTCAGGGGAGTTTTTTCTGCGAAAAGCATCATAGGCTTGAGGATACAGAGACCAACCTTATCACTATTGCTGTGCAAAACGCCATGGAAATGGCAAATAATTACCAACATACTGCTGATTTCAAAAGTGTCAGGATGAATCCTGAAGCGGGATCCACACTTTTCCCATCTCACGAAAATATGCCCTTGCCCACTCCGGAGGTAAACAAATCAAACACAGGGCTGACAGAAGGCCCGCTGTACCCCCACACAGATATCTCAACTAGGAGGGTGGATTCTTATGCTAATGAGTGAAACCGGCTCTGGTTCTGAAAATAATGGTGAAACCACAGTGGAATAATACCTAAAAGAACACTTTCTTGATAGTCTCTCGTACCAGCTATTGGAAATGCCACGTTTCCTGGGCCTCAGCATGTTTCTGTCTGTGAAAACTATCCTATGCTTCAGGTTGCAGAGACCAACCTTATGACAGTTATGGTGAAAAGTGCTACCGAAAAATACCAAATAGGTCTCAAGCTAGCGCTTATTCCAAAAGCGGTGCCACACACCTCTTGGGAAGATCCAGTTATTTTGGCCTAGCCTTCCACTGGTCTGGAGAAGGAATCCCCATTCCTAGCTGATGAAGAAAATGATTCTGAAAGGAACGGTGAAAAGTGCGGATCCTGTTTCAGTCTTTAGACTAAAACAGGATCCGCACTATTCACCTGTCACACAAAGGCGCACTTCTCATGTCTGGTGCTAGTCCAACAAACCCAGGACTGACAGAGGCCCTGCAATTGCCACCCCAGAAAATTATCTCATCTCCAAAGAATGATTCTGAGGCTAACGGTTTAAAAATGCTCCCGATCTTGAAACAGTGGTGAAAGGACGATGAAATAATCCTGAAAACAATCCTATCTCCAAAGACGCTGGTGCCAGGTATGGGAAATACCAAGTTTTCTGGGCCTCAGGGGAGTGTTTTCTCCGAAAAGCATCATAGGCTTGAGGATACAGAGACCAACCTTATCACTATTGCTGTGCAAAACGCCATGGAAATGGCAAATAATTACCAACATACTGCTGATTTCAAAAGTGTCAGGATGAATCCTGAAGCGGGATCCACACTTTTCCCATCTCACGAAAATATGCCCTTGCCAACTCCGGAGGTAAACAAATCAAACACAGGGCTGACAGAAGGCCCGCTGTACCCCCACACAGATATCTCAACTAGGAGGGTGGATTCTTATGCTAATGAGTGAAACCGGCTCTGGTTCTGAAAATAATGGTGAAACCACAGTGGAATAATACCTAAAAGAACACTTTCTTGATAGTCTCTCGTACCAGCTATTGGAAATGCCAAGTTTATTGGGCCTCAGCATGTTTCTGTCTGTGAAAACTATCCTATGCTTCAGGTTGCAGAGACCAACCTTATGACAGTTATGGTGAAAAGTGCTACCGAAAAATACCAAATAGGTCTCAAGCTAGCGCTTATTCCAAAAGCGGTGCCACACACCTCTTGGGAAGATCCAGTTATTTTGGCCTAGCCTTCCATTGGTCTGGAGAAGGAATCCCCATTCCTAGCTGATGAAGAAAATGATTCTGAAAGGAACGGTGAAAAGTGCGGATCCTGTTTCAGTCTTTAGACTAAAACAGGATCCGCACTATTCACCTGTCACACAAAGGCGCACTTCTCATGTCTGGTGCTAGTCCAACAAACCCAGGACTGACAGAGGCCCTGCAATTGCCACCCCAGAAAATTATCTCATCTCCAAAGAATGATTCTGAGGCTAACGGTTGAAAAATGCTCCCGATCTTGAAACAGTGGTGAAAGGACGATGAAATAATCCTGAAAACAATCCTATCTCCCAAGACTCTGGTGCCAGGTATGGGAAATACCAAGTTTTCTGGGCCTCAGGGGAGTTTTTTCTGCGAAAAGCATCATAGGCTTGAGGATGCAGAGACCAACCTTATCACTATTGCTGTGCAAAACGCCATGGAAATGGCAAATAATTACCAACATACTGCTGATTTCAAAAGTGTCAGGATGAATCCTGAAGCGGGATCCACACTTTTCCCATCTCACGAAAATATGCCCTTGCCAACTCCGGAGGTAAACAAATCAAACACAGGGCTGACAGAAGGCCCGCTGTACACCCCACACAGAAATCTCAACTAGGAGGGTGGATTCTTATGCTAATGAGTGAAACCGGCTCTGGTTCTGAAAATAATGGTGAAACCACAGTGGAATAATACCTAAAAGAACACTTTCTTGATAGTCTCTCGTACCAGCTATTGGAAATGCCACGTTTCCTGGGCCTCAGCATGTTTCTGTCTGTGAAAACTATCCTATGCTTCAGGTTGCAGAAACCAACCTTATGACAATTATGGTGAAAAGTGCTACGGAAAAATACCAAATAGGTCTCAAGCTAGCGCTTATTTCAAAAGCGGTGCCACACACCTCTTGGGAAGATCCAGTTACTTTGGCCTAGCCTTCCATTGGTCTGGAGAAGGAATCGCCATTCCTAGCTGATGAAGCAAATGATTCTGAAAGGAACGGTGAAAAGTGCGGATCCTGTTTCAGTCTTTAGACTGAAACAGGATCCTCACTATTCACCTGTCACACAAAGGCGCACTTCTCATGTCTGGTGCTAGTCCAACAAACCCAGGACTGACAGAGGCCCAGCAATTGCCACCCCAGAAAATTATCTCATCTCCAAAGAAGGATTCTGAGGCTAACGGTTGAAAACTGCTCCCGATCTTGAAACAGTGCTGAAAGGACGATGAAATACTACTGAAAACAATCCTATCTCCAAAGACTCTGGTGCCAGGTATGGGAAATACCAAGTTATCTGGGCCTAAGGGGAGTTTTTTCTGCGAAAAGCATCATAGGCTTAAGGATGCAGAGACCAACCTTATCACTATTGCTGTGCAAAACGCCATGGAAATGGCAAATAATTACCAACATACTGGTGATTTCAGAAGTGTCAGGATGAAATCTGAAGCACCATCCACGCTTTGCCCATCTGACGCAAATATGCACTTACCAACTATGGAGGTAATCAAATCAAACACAGGGCTGGCAGAAGGCCCGCCCTTACACCCCACACAGAAATCTCAACTAGGAGGGTGGATTCTTATGCTAATGCGTGAAACCGGCTCTGGTTCTGAAAATAATGGTGAAACCACAGTGGAATAATACTTAAAAGAACACTTTCTTGATAGTCTCTAGTACCCACTGTTTGAAATGCCAAGTTTATTGGGCCTCAGCATGTTTCTGTCTGTGAAAACTATCCTATGCTTCAGCATGCAGAGACCAACCTTATGACAATTATGGTGAAAAGTGCTACGGAAAAATACCAAATAGTTCTCAACTTAGCGCTTATTTCAAAAGCGGTGCCACACACCTCTTGGGAAGATCCAGTTACTTTGGCCTAGCCTTCCATTGGTCTGGAGAAGGAATCGCCATTCCTAGCTGATGAAGCAAATGATTCTGAAAGGAACAGTGAAAACTGCGGATCCTGTTTCAGTCTTTAGACTTAAACAGGATCCGCACTATTCACCTGTCACACAAAGGCGCACTTCTCATGTCTGGTGCTAGTCCAACAAACCCAGGACTGACAGAGGCCCTGCAATTGCCACCCCAGAAAATTATCTCATCTCCGAAGAAGGATTCTTGGGCTAACGGTTGAAAACTGCTCCCGATCTTGAAACAGTGGTGAAAGGACGATGAAATAATCCTGAAAACAATCCTATCTCCAAAGACTCTGGTGCCAGGTATGGGAAATACCAGGTTTTCTGGGCCTCAGGGGAGTTTTTTCTGCGAAAAGCATCATAGGCTTGAGGATGCAGAGACCAACCGTATCACTACTGCTGTGCAAAACGCCATGGAAATGGCAAATAATTACCAACATACTGCTGATTTCAAAAGTGTCAGGATGAATCCTGAAGCGGGATCCACACTTTTCCCATCTCACGAAAATATGCTCTTACCAACTATGGAGGTAATCAAATCAAACACAGGGCTGACAGAAGGCCCGCTGTACACCCCACACAGAAATCTCAACTAGGATGGTGGATTCTTATGGTAATGCGTGAAACCGGTCCTGGTTCTGAAAATAATGGTGAAACCACAGTGGAATAATACCTAAAAGAACACTTTCTTGATAGTCTCTTGTACCAGCTATTGGAAAAGCCACATTTCCTGGGCCTCAGCATGTTTCTGTCTGTGAAAACTAACCTATGCTTCAGGTTGCAGAGACCAACCTTATGACAATTATCGTGAAAAGTGCTATGGAAAAATACCAAATAGGTCTCAAGCTAGCGCTTATTTCAAAAGCGGTGCCACACACCTCTTGGGAAGATCCACTTACTTTGGCCTAGCCTTCCATTGGTCTGGAGAAGGAATCGCCATTCCTAGCTGATGAAGCAAATGATTCTGAAAGGAACGGTGAAAAGTGCGGATCCTGTTTCAGTCTTTAGACTGAAACAGGATCCGCACTATTCACCTGTCAGACAAAGGCGCACTTCTCATGTCTGGTGCTAGACCAACAAACCCAGGACTGACAGAGGCCCTGCAATTGCCACCCCAGAAAATTATCTCATCTCCAAAGAAGGATTCTGAGGCTAACGGTTGAAAAATGCTCCCGATCTTGAAACAGTGGTGAAAGGACGATGAAATAATCCTGAAAAC
This sequence comes from Lemur catta, assembly GCF_020740605.2. Taxonomy (NCBI): domain Eukaryota; kingdom Metazoa; phylum Chordata; class Mammalia; order Primates; family Lemuridae; genus Lemur; species Lemur catta. The sequence continues at coordinate 40,164,335 of NC_059133.1, read as the reverse complement.
AATCCTATCTCCAAAGACTCTGGTGCCAGGTATGGGAAATACCAAGTTATCTGAGCCTAAGGGGAGTTTTTTCTGCGAAAAGCATCATAGGCTTAAGGATGCAGAGACCAACCTTATCACTATTGCTGTGCAAAACGCCATGGAAATGGCAAATAAATACCAACATACTGGTGATTTCAAAAGTGTCAGGATGAAATCTGCAGCACCATCCACGCTTTGCCCATCTAACGCAAATATGCACTTACCAACTATGGAGGTAATCAAATCAAACACAGGGCTGGCAGAAGGCCCGCCCTTACACCCCACACAGAAATCTCAACTATGAGGGAGGATTCTTATGGTAATGCGTGAAACCGGCTCTGGTTCTGAAAATAATGGTGAAACCACAGTGGAATAATACTTAAAAGAACACTTTCTTGATAGTCTCTAGTACCCACTGTTTGAAATGCCAAGTTTATTGGGCCTCAGCATGTTTTTGTCTGTGAAAACTATCCTATGCTTCAGCATGCAGATACCAACCTTATGACAATTATGGTGAAAAGTGCTACGGAAAAATACCAAATAGTTCTCAACTTAGCGCTTATTTCAAAAGCGGTGCCACACACCTCTTGGGAAGATCCAGTTACTTTGGCCTAGCCTTCCATTGGTCTGGAGAAGGAATCGCCATTCCTAGCTGATGAAGCAAATGATTCTGAAAGGAACGGTGAAAAGTGCGGATCCTGTTTCAGTCTTTAGACTGAAACAGGATCCGCACTATTCACCTGTCACACAAAGGCGCACTTCTCATGTCTGGTGCTAGTCCAACAAACCCAGGACTGACAGAGGCCCTGCAATTGCCTCCCCAGAAAATTATCTCATCTCCAAAGAAGGATTCTTAGGCTAACGGTTGAAAAGTGCCACCGATCTTGAAACAGTGGTGAAAGGACGATGAAATAATCCTGAAAACAATCCTATCTCCAAAGACTCTGGTGCCAGGTATGGGAAATACCAAGTTTTCTGGGCCTCAGGGGAGTTTTTTCTGCGAAAAGCATCATAGGCTTGAGGATGCAGAGACCAACCTTATCACTATTGCTGTGCAAAACGCCATGGAAATGGCAAATAATTACCAACATACTGCTGATTTCAAAAGTGTCAGGATGAATCCTGAAGCGGGATCCACACTTTTCCCATCTCACGAAAGTATGCCCTTACCAACTCCGGATGTAAACAAATCAAACACAGGGCTGACAGAAGGCCCGCTGTACACCCCACACAGAAATCTCAACTAGGAGGGTGATTCTTATGCTAATGAGTGAAACGGGCTCTGGTTCTGAAAATAATGGTGAAACCACAGTGGAATAATACCTAAAAGAACACTTTCTTGATAGTCTCTCGTACCAGCTATTGGAAATGCCACGTTTCCTGGGCCTCAGCATGTTTCTGTCTGTGAAAACTATCCTATGCTTCAGCATGCAGAGACCAACCTTATGACAGTTATGGGCAAAAGTGATATGGAAAAATACCAAATAGGTCTCAAGCTAGTGCTTATTTCAAAAGCGGTGCCACACACCTCTTGGGAAGATCCACTTACTTTGGCCTAGCCTTCCATTGGTGTGGAGAAGGAATCGCCATTCCTAGCTGATGAAGCAAATGATTCTGAAAGGAACGGTGAAAAGTGCGGATCCTGTTTCAGTCTTTAGACTGAAACAGGATCCGCACTATTCACCTGTCACACAAAGGCGCACTTCTCATGTCTGGTGCTAGTCCAACAAACCCAGGACTGACAGAGGCCCTGCAATTGCCACCCCAGAAAATTATCTCATCTCCAAAGAAGGATTCTTAGGCTAACGGTTGAAAAGTGCTCCCGATCTTGAAACAGTGGTGAAAGGACGATGAAATAATCCTGAAAACAATAATGTCTCCAAAGACTCTGGTGCCAGGTATGGGAAATACCAAGTTTTCTGGGCCTCAGGGGAGTTTTTTCTGCGAAAAGCATCATAGGCTTGAGGATGCAGAGACCAACCTTATCACTATTGCTGTGCAAAACGCCATGGAAATGGCAAATAATTACCAACATACTGCTGATTTCAAAAGTGTCAGGATGAATCCTGAAGCGGGATCCACACTTTTCCCATCTCACGAAAATATGCGCTTCCCAACTCCGGAGGTAAACAAATCAAACACAGGGCTGACAGAAGGCCCGCTGTACACCCCACACAGAAATCTCAACTAGGAGGGTGGATTCTTATGCTAATGAGTGAAACCGGCTCTGGTTCTGAAAATAATGATGAAACCACAGTGGAATAATACCTAAAAGAACACTTTCTTGATAGTCTCTCGTACCAGCTATTGGAAATGCCACGTTTCCTGGGCCTCAGCATGTTTCTGTCTGTGAAAACTATCCTATGCTTCAGGTTGCAGAGACCAACCTTATGACAATTATGGTGAAAAGTGCTACCGAAAAATACCAAATAGGTCTCAAGCTAGCACTTATTTCAAAAGCGGTGCCACACACCTCTTGGGAAGATCCAGTTACTTTGGCCTAGCCTTCCATTGGTCTGGAGAAGGAATCGCCATTCCTAGCTGATGAAGCAAATGATTCTGAAAGGAACGGTGAAAAGTGCGGATCCTGTTTCAGTCTTTAGACTGAAACAGGATCCGCACTATTCACCTGTCACACAAAGGCGCACTTCTCATGTCTGGTGCTAGTCCAACAAACCCAGGACTGACAGAGGCCCTGCAATTGCCACCCCAGAAAATTATCTCATCTCCAAAGAAGGATTCTGAGGCTAACGGTTGAAAAATGCTCCCGATCTTGAAACAGTGCTGAAAGGACGATGAAATAATACTGAAAACAATCCTATCTCCAAAGACTCTGGTGCCAGGTATGGGAAATACCAAGTTATCTGGGCCTAAGGGGAGTTTTTTCTGCGAAAAGCATCATAGGCTTAAGGTTGCAGAGACCAACCTTATCACTATTGCTGTGCAAAACGCCATCGAAATGGCAAATAATTACCAACATACTGGTGATTTCAGAAGTGTCAGGATGAAATCTGAAGCACCATCCCCGCTTTGCCCATCTGACGCAAATATGCACTTACAATCTATGGAGGTAATGAAATCAAACACAGGGCTGGCAGAAGGCCCGCCCTTACACCCCACACAGAAATCTCAACTATGAGGGAGGATTCTTATGGTAATGCGTGAAACCGGCTCTGGTTCTGAAAATAATGGTGAAACCACAGTGGAATAATACTTAAAAGAACACTTTCTTGATAGTCTCTAGTACCCACTGTTTGAAATGCCAAGTTTATTGGGCCTCAGCATGTTTCTGTCTGTGAAAACTATCCTATGCTTCAGCATGCAGAGACCAACCTTTTGACAATTATGGTGAAAAGTGCTACGGAAAAATACCAAATAGTTCTCAACTTAGCGCTTATTTCAAAAGCGGTGCCACACACCTCTTGGGAAGATCCAGTTACTTTGGCCTAGCCTTCCATTGGTCTGGAGAAGGAATCGCCATTCCTAGCTGATGAAGCAAATGATTCTGAAAGGAACGGTGAAAAGTGCGGATCCTGTTTCAGTCTTTAGACTGAAACAGGATCCGCACTATTCACCTGTCACACAAAGGCGCACTTCTCATGTCTGGTGCTAGTCCAACAAACCCAGGACTGACAGAGGCCCTGCAATTGCCACCCCAGAAAATTATCTCATCTCCAAAGAAGGATTCTTAGGCTAACGGTTGAAAAGTGCTCCCGATCTTGAAACAGTGGTGAAAGGACGATGAAATAATCCTGAAAACAATCCTATCTCCAAAGACTCTGGTGCCAGGTATGGGAAATACCAAGCTTTCTGGGCCTCAGGGGAGTTTTTTCTGCGAAAAGCATCATAGGCTTGAGGATGCAGAGACCAACCTTATCACTATTGCTGTGCAAAACGCCATGGAAATGGCAAATAATTACCAACATACTGCTGATTTCAAAAGTGTCAGGATGAATCCTGAAGCGGGATCCACACTTTTCCCATCTCACGAAAATATGCCCTTACCAACTCCGGAGGTAAACAAATCAAACACAGGGCTGACAGAAAGCCCGCTGTACACCCCACACAGAAGTCTCAACTAGGAGGGTGGATTCTTATGCTAATGAGTGAAACCGGCTCTGGTTCTGAAAATAATGGTGAAACCACAGTGGAATAATACCTAAAAGAACACTTTCGTGATAGTCTCTCGTACCAGCTATTGGAAATGCCACGTTTCTTGGGCCTCAGCATGTTTCTGTCTGTGAAAACTATCCTATGCTTCAGGTTGCAGAGACCAACCTTATGACAATTATGGTGAAAAGTGCTACGGAAAAATACCAAATAGGTCTCAAGCTAGCGCTTATTTCAAAAGCGGTGCCACACACCTCTTGGGAAGATCCAGTTACTTTGGCCTAGCCTTCCATTGGTCTGGAGAAGGAATCCCCATTCCTAGCTGATGAAGCAAATGATTCTGAAAGGAACGGTGAAAAGTGCGGATCCTGTTTCAGTCTTTAGACTGAAACAGGATCCGCACTATTCACCTGTCACACAAAGGCGCACTTCTCATGTCTGGTGCTAGTCCAACAAACCCAGGACTGACAGAGGCCCTGCAATTGCCACCCCAGAAAATTATCTCATCTCCAAAGAAGGATTCTCAGGCTAACGGTTCAAAAATGCTCCCAATCTTGAAACAGTGCTGAAAGGACGATGAAATACTACTGAAAACAATCCTATCTCCAAAGACTCTGGTGCCAGGTATGGGAAATACCAAGTTTTCTGGGCCTCAGGGGAGTTTTTTCTGAGAAAAGCATCATAGGCTTAAGGATGCAGAGACCAACCTTATCACTATTGCTGTGCAAAACGCCATGGAAATGGCAAATAAATACCAACATACTGGTGATTTCAAAAGTGTCAGGATGAAATCTGCAGCACCATCCACGCTTTGCCCATCTGACGCAAATATGCACTTACCAACTATGGAGGTAATCAAATCAAACACAGGGCTGGCAGAAGGCCCGCCCTTACACCCCACACAGAAATCTCAACTATGAGGGAGGATTCTTATGGTAATGCGTGAAACCGGCTCTGGTTCTGAAAATAATGGTGAAACCACAGTGGAATAATACTTAAAAGAACACTTTCTTGATAGTCTCTAGTACCCACTGTTTGAAATGCCAAGTTTATTGGGGCTCAGCATGTTTTTGTCTGTGAAAACTATCCTATGCTTCAGCATGCAGAGACCAACCTTATGACAATTATGGTGAAAAGTGCTACGGAAAAATACCAAATAGTTCTCAACTTAGCGCTTATTTCAAAAGTGGTGCCACACACCTCTTGGGAAGATCCAGTTACTTTGGCCTAGCCTTCCATTGGTCTGGAGAAGGAATCGCCATTCCTAGCTGATGAAGCAAATGATTCTGAAAGGAACGGTGAAAAGTGCGGATCCTGTTTCAGTCTTTAGACTGAAACAGGATCCGCACTATTCACCTGTCACACAAAGGCGCACTTCTCATTTCTGGTGCTAGTCCAACAAACCCAGGACTGACAGAGGCCCTGCAATTGCCACCCCAGAAAATTATCTCATCTCCAAAGAAGGATTCTTAGGCTAACGGTTGAAAAGTGCTCCCGATCTTGAAACAGTGGTGAAAGGACGATGAAATAATCCTGAAAACAATCCTATCTCCAAAGACGCTGGTGCCAGGTATGGGAAATACCAAGTTTTCTGGGCCTCAGGGGAGTTTTCTCTGCGAAAAGCATCATAGGCTTGAGGATGCAGAGACCAACCTTATCACTATTGCTGTGCAAAACGCCATGGAAATGGCAAATAATTACCAACATACTGCTGATTTCAAAAGTGTCAGGATGAATCCTGAAACGGGATCCACACTTTTCCCATCTCACGAAAATATGCCCTTGCCAACTCCGGAGGTAAACAAATCAAACACAGGGCTGACAGAAGGCCCGCTGTACCCCCACACAGAAATCTCAACTAGGAGGGTGGATTCCTATGCTAATGAGTGAAACCGGCTCTGGTTCTGAAAATAATGGTGAAACCACAGTGGAATAATACCTAAAAGAACACTTTCTTGATAGTCTCTCGTACCAGCTATTGGAAATGCCACGTTTCCTGGGCCTCAGCATGTTTCTGTCTATGAAAACTATCCTATGCTTCAGGTTGCAGAGACCAACCTTATGACAATTATGGTGAAAAGTGCTACCGAAAAATACCAAATAGGTCTCAACCTAGCGCTTATTCCAAAAGCGGTGCCACACACCTCTTCGGAAGATCCAGTTATTTTGGCCTAGCCTTCCATTGGTCTGGAGAAGGAATCCCCATTCCTAGCTGATGAAGAAAATGATTCTGAAAGGAACGGTGAAAAGTGCGGATCCTGTTTCAGTCTTTAGACTAAAAGAGGATCCGCACTATTCACCTGTCACACAAAGGCGCACTTCTCATGTCTGGTGCTAGTCCAACAAACCCAGGACTGACAGAGGCCCTGCAATTGCCACCCCAGAAAATTATCTAATCTCCAAAGAATGATTCTGAGGCTAACGGTTTAAAAATGCTCCCGATCTTGAAACAGTGGTGAAAGGACGATGAAATAATCCTGAAAACAATCCTATCTCCAAAGACGCTGGTGCCAGGTATGGGAAATACCAAGTTTTCTGGGCCTCAGGGGAGTGTTTTCTCCGAAAAGCATCATAGGCTTGAGGATGCCGAGACCAACCTTACCACTATTGCTGTGCAAAACGCCATGGAAATGGCAAATAATTACCAACATTCTGCTGATTTCAAAAGTGTCAGGATGAATCCTGAAGCGGGATCCACACTTTTCCCATCTCACGAAAATATGCGCTTCCCAACTCCGGAGGTAAACAAATCAAACACAGGGCTGACAGAAGGCCCGCTGTACACCCCACACAGAAATCTCAACTAGGAGGGTGGATTCTTATGCTAATGAGTGAAACCGGCTCTGGTTCTGAAAATAATGATGAAACCACAGTGGAATAATACCTAAAAGAACACTTTCTTGATAGTCTCTCGTACCAGCTATTGGAAATGCCACGTTTCCTGGGCCTCAGCATGTTTCTGTCTGTGAAAACTATCCTATGCTTCAGGTTGCAGAGACCAACCTTATGACAATTATGGTGAAAAGTGCTACCGAAAAATACCAAATAGGTCTCAAGCTAGCACTTATTTCAAAAGCGGTGCCACACACCTCTTGGGAAGATCCAGTTACTTTGGCCTAGCCTTCCATTGGTCTGGAGAAGGAATCCCCATTCCTAGCTGATGAAGCAAATGATTCTGAAAGGAACGGTGAAAAGTGCGGATCCTGTTTCAGTCTTTAGACTGAAACAGGATCCGCACTATTCACCTGTCACACAAAGGCGCACTTCTCATGTCTGGTGCTAGTCCAACAAACCCAGGACTGACAGAGGCCCTGCAATTGCCACCCCAGAAAATTATCTCATCTCCAAAGAAGGATTCTGAGGCTAACGGTTGAAAAATGCTCCCGATCTTGAAACAGTGCTGAAAGGACGATGAAATAATACTGAAAACAATCCTATCTCCAAAGACTCTGGTGCCAGGTATGGGAAATACCAAGTTATCTGGGCCTAAGGGGAGTTTTTTCTGCGAAAAGCATCATAGGCTTAAGGTTGCAGAGACCAACCTTATCACTATTGCTGTGCAAAACGCCATCGAAATGGCAAATAATTACCAACATACTGGTGATTTCAGAAGTGTCAGGATGAAATCTGAAGCACCATCCCCGCTTTGCCCATCTGACGCAAATATGCACTTACAATCTATGGAGGTAATGAAATCAAACACAGGGCTGGCAGAAGGCCCGCCCTTACACCCCACACAGAAATCTCAACTATGAGGGAGGATTCTTATGGTAATGCGTGAAACCGGCTCTGGTTCTGAAAATAATGGTGAAACCACAGTGGAATAATACTTAAAAGAACACTTTCTTGATAGTCTCTAGTACCCACTGTTTGAAATGCCAAGTTTATTGGGCCTCAGCATGTTTCTGTCTGTGAAAACTATCCTATGCTTCAGCATGCAGAGACCAACCTTTTGACAATTATGGTGAAAAGTGCTACGGAAAAATACCAAATAGTTCTCAACTTAGCGCTTATTTCAAAAGCGGTGCCACACACCTCTTGGGAAGATCCAGTTACTTTGGCCTAGCCTTCCATTGGTCTGGAGAAGGAATCGCCATTCCTAGCTGATGAAGCAAATGATTCTGAAAGGAACGGTGAAAAGTGCGGATCCTGTTTCAGTCTTTAGACTGAAACAGGATCCGCACTATTCACCTGTCACACAAAGGCGCACTTCTCATGTCTGGTGCTAGTCCAACAAACCCAGGACTGACAGAGGCCCTGCAATTGCCACCCCAGAAAATTATCTCATCTCCAAAGAAGGATTCTTAGGCTAACGGTTGAAAAGTGCTCCCGATCTTGAAACAGTGGTGAAAGGACGATGAAATAATCCTGAAAACAATCCTATCTCCAAAGACTCTGGTGCCAGGTATGGGAAATACCAAGCTTTCTGGGCCTCAGGGGAGTTTTTTCTGCGAAAAGCATCATAGGCTTGAGGATGCAGAGACCAATCTTATCACTATTGCTGTGCAAAACGCCATGGAAATGGCAAATAATTACCAACATACTGCTGATTTCAAAAGTGTCAGGATGAATCCTGAAGCGGGATCCACACTTTTCCCATCTCACGAAAATATGCCCTTACCAACTCCGGAGGTAAACAAATCAAACACAGGGCTGACAGAAAGCCCGCTGTACACCCCACACAGAAGTCTCAACTAGGAGGGTGGATTCTTATGCTAATGAGTGAAACCGGCTCTGGTTCTGAAAATAATGGTGAAACCACAGTGGAATAATACCTAAAAGAACACTTTCGTGATAGTCTCTCGTACCAGCTATTGGAAATGCCACGTTTCTTGGGCCTCAGCATGTTTCTGTCTGTGAAAACTATCCTATGCTTCAGGTTGCAGAGACCAACCTTATGACAATTATGGTGAAAAGTGCTACGGAAAAATACCAAATAGGTCTCAAGCTAGCGCTTATTTCAAAAGCGGTGCCACACACCTCTTGGGAAGATCCAGTTACTTTGGCCTAGCCTTCCATTGGTCTGGAGAAGGAATCCCCATTCCTAGCTGATGAAGCAAATGATTCTGAAAGGAACGGTGAAAAGTGCGGATCCTGTTTCAGTCTTTAGACTGAAACAGGATCCGCACTATTCACCTGTCACACAAAGGCGCACTTCTCATGTCTGGTGCTAGTCCAACAAACCCAGGACTGACAGAGGCCCTGCAATTGCCACCCCAGAAAATTATCTCATCTCCAAAGAAGGATTCTCAGGCTAACGGTTCAAAAATGCTCCCAATCTTGAAACAGTGCTGAAAGGACGATGAAATACTACTGAAAACAATCCTATCTCCAAAGACTCTGGTGCCAGGTATGGGAAATACCAAGTTTTCTGGGCCTCAGGGGAGTTTTTTCTGAGAAAAGCATCATAGGCTTAAGGATGCAGAGACCAACCTTATCACTATTGCTGTGCAAAACGCCATGGAAATGGCAAATAAATACCAACATACTGGTGATTTCAAAAGTGTCAGGATGAAATCTGCAGCACCATCCACGCTTTGCCCATCTGACGCAAATATGCACTTACCAACTATGGAGGTAATCAAATCAAACACAGGGCTGGCAGAAGGCCCGCCCTTACACCCCACACAGAAATCTCAACTATGAGGGAGGATTCTTATGGTAATGCGTGAAACCGGCTCTGGTTCTGAAAATAATGGTGAAACCACAGTGGAATAATACTTAAAAGAACACTTTCTTGATAGTCTCTAGTACCCACTGTTTGAAATGCCAAGTTTATTGGGGCTCAGCATGTTTTTGTCTGTGAAAACTATCCTATGCTTCAGCATGCAGAGACCAACCTTATGACAATTATGGTGAAAAGTGCTACGGAAAAATACCAAATAGTTCTCAACTTAGCGCTTATTTCAAAAGTGGTGCCACACACCTCTTGGGAAGATCCAGTTACTTTGGCCTAGCCTTCCATTGGTCTGGAGAAGGAATCGCCATTCCTAGCTGATGAAGCAAATGATTCTGAAAGGAACGGTGAAAAGTGCGGATCCTGTTTCAGTCTTTAGACTGAAACAGGATCCGCACTATTCACCTGTCACACAAAGGCGCACTTCTCATTTCTGGTGCTAGTCCAACAAACCCAGGACTGACAGAGGCCCTGCAATTGCCACCCCAGAAAATTATCTCATCTCCAAAGAAGGATTCTTAGGCTAACGGTTGAAAAGTGCTCCCGATCTTGAAACAGTGGTGAAAGGACGATGAAATAATCCTGAAAACAATCCTATCTCCAAAGACGCTGGTGCCAGGTATGGGAAATACCAAGTTTTCTGGGCCTCAGGGGAGTTTTCTCTGCGAAAAGCATCATAGGCTTGAGGATGCAGAGACCAACCTTATCACTATTGCTGTGCAAAACGCCATGGAAATGGCAAATAATTACCAACATACTGCTGATTTCAAAAGTGTCAGGATGAATCCTGAAACGGGATCCACACTTTTCCCATCTCACGAAAATATGCCCTTGCCAACTCCGGAGGTAAACAAATCAAACACAGGGCTGACAGAAGGCCCGCTGTACCCCCACACAGAAATCTCAACTAGGAGGGTGGATTCCTATGCTAATGAGTGAAACCGGCTCTGGTTCTGAAAATAATGGTGAAACCACAGTGGAATAATACCTAAAAGAACACTTTCTTGATAGTCTCTCGTACCAGCTATTGGAAATGCCACGTTTCCTGGGCCTCAGCATGTTTCTGTCTATGAAAACTATCCTATGCTTCAGGTTGCAGAGACCAACCTTATGACAATTATGGTGAAAAGTGCTACCGAAAAATACCAAATAGGTCTCAACCTAGCGCTTATTCCAAAAGCGGTGCCACACACCTCTTCGGAAGATCCAGTTATTTTGGCCTAGCCTTCCATTGGTCTGGAGAAGGAATCCCCATTCCTAGCTGATGAAGAAAATGATTCTGAAAGGAACGGTGAAAAGTGCGGATCCTGTTTCAGTCTTTAGACTAAAAGAGGATCCGCACTATTCACCTGTCACACAAAGGCGCACTTCTCATGTCTGGTGCTAGTCCAACAAACCCAGGACTGACAGAGGCCCTGCAATTGCCACCCCAGAAAATTATCTAATCTCCAAAGAATGATTCTGAGGCTAACGGTTTAAAAATGCTCCCGATCTTGAAACAGTGGTGAAAGGACGATGAAATAATCCTGAAAACAATCCTATCTCCAAAGACGCTGGTGCCAGGTATGGGAAATACCAAGTTTTCTGGGCCTCAGGGGAGTGTTTTCTCCGAAAAGCATCATAGGCTTGAGGATGCCGAGACCAACCTTACCACTATTGCTGTGCAAAACGCCATGGAAATGGCAAATAATTACCAACATTCTGCTGATTTCAAAAGTGTCAGGATGAATCCTGAAGCGGGATCCACACTTTTCCCATCTCACGAAAATATGCCCTTACCAACTCCGGAGGTAAACAAATCAAACACAGGGCTGACAGAAAGCCCGCTGTACACCCCACACAGAAATCTCAACTAGGAGGGTGGATTCTTATGCTAATGAGTGAAACCGGCTCTTGTTCTGAAAATAATGGTAAAACCATAGTGGAATAATACTTAAAAGAACACTTTCTTGATAGTCTCTCGTACCAGCTATTGGAAATGCCACGTTTCCTGGGCCTCAGCATGTTTCTGTCTCTGAAAACTATCCTATGCTTCAGGATGCAGAGACCAACCTTATGACAATTATGGTGAAAAGTGCTACGGAAAAATACCAAATAGGTCTCAACCTAGCGCTTATTCCAAAAGCGGTGCCACACACCTCTTGGGAAGATCCAGTTACTTTGGCCTAGCCTTCCATTGGTCTGGAGAAGGAATCGCCATTCCTAGCTGATGAAGCAAATGATTCTGAAAGGAACGGTGAAAAGTGCGGATCCTGTTTCAGTCTTTAGACTGAAACAGTATCCGCACTATTCACCTGTCACACAAAGGCGCACTTCTCATGTCTGGTGCTAGTCCAACAAACCCAGGACTGACAGAAGCCCTGCAATTGCCACCCCAGAAAATTATCTCATCTCCAAAGAAGGATTCTGAGGCTAACGGTTGAAAAATGCTCCCGATCTTGAAACAGTGGTGAAAGGACGATGAAATAATACTGAAAACAATCCTATCTCCAAAGACTCTGGTGCCAGGTATGGGAAATACCAAGTTATCTGGGCCTAAGGGGAGTTTTTTCTGCGAAAAGCATCATAGGCTTAAGGATGCAGAGACCAACCTTATCACTATTGCTGTGCAAAACGCCATGGAAATGGCAAATAATTACCAACATACTGGTGATTTCAGAAGTGTCACGATGAAATCTGAAGCACCATCCCCGCTTTACCCATCTGACGCAAATATGCACTTACCAACTATGCAGGTAATCAAATCAAACACAGGGCTGGCAGAAGGCCCGCCCTTACACCCCACACAGAAATCTCAACTATGAGGGAGCATTCTTATGGTAATGCGTGAAACCGGCTCTGGTTCTGAAAATAATGGTGAAACCACAGTGGAATAATACTTAAAAGAACACTTTCTTGATAGTCTCTAGTACCCACTGTTTGAAATGCCAAGTTTATTGGGCCTCAGCATGTTTCTGTCTGTGAAAATTATCCTATGCTTCAGCATGCAGAGACGAACCTTATGACAATTATGGTGAAAAGTGCTATGGAAAAATACCAAATACTTCTCAACTTAGCGCTTATTTCAAAGTCGGTGCCACACACCTCTTGGGAAGATCCAGTTACTTTGGCCTAGCCTTCCATTGGTCTTGAGAAGGAATCGCCATTCCTAGCTGATGAAGCAAATGATTCTGAAAGGAACGGTGAAAAGTGCGGATCCTGTTTCAGTCTTTAGACTGAAACAGGATCCGCACTATTCACCTGTCACACAAAGGCGCACTTCTCATGTCTGGTGCTAGTCCAACAACCCCAGGACTGACAGAGGCCCTGCAATTGCCACCCCAGAAAATTATCTCATCCCCAAAGAAGGATTCTTAGGCTAACGGTTGAAAAGTGCTCCCCATCTTGAAACAGTGGTGAAAGGACGATGAAATAATCCTGAAAACAATCCTATCTCCAAAGACTCTGGTGCCAGGTATGGGAAATACCAAGTTTTCTGGGCCTCAGGGGAGTTTTTTCTGCGAAAATCATCATAGGCTTGAGGATGCAGAGACCAACCTTATCACTATTGCTGTGCAAAACGCCATGGAAATGGCAAATAATTACCAACATACTGCTGATTTGAAAAGTGTCAGGATGAATCCTGAAGCGTGATCCACACTTTTCCCATCTCACGAAAATATGCCCTTACCAACTCCGGAGGTAAACAAATCAAACACAGGGCTGACAGAAGGCCCGCTGTACACCCCACACAGAAATCTCAACTAGGAGGATGGATTCTTATGCTAATGAGTGAAACCGGCTCTGGTTCTGAAAATAATGGTGAAACCACAGTGGAATAGTACCTAAAAGAACACTTTCTTGATAGTCTCTCGTACCAGCTATTGGAAATGCCACGTTTCCTGGGCCTCAGCATGTTTCTGTCTGTGAAAACTATCCTATGCTTCAGGTTGCAGAGACCAACCTTATGACAATTATGGTGAAAAGTGCTACCGAAAAATACCAAATAGGTCTCAACCTAGCGCTTATTTCAAAAGCGGTGCCACACACCTCTTGGGAAGATACAGTTACTTTGGCCTAGCCTTCCATTGGTCTGGAGAAGGAATCGCCATTCCTAGCTCATGAAGCAAATGATTCTGAAAGGAACGGTGAAAAGTGCGGATCCTGTTTCAGTCTTTAGACTGAAACAGGATCCGCACTATTCACCTGTCACACAAAGGCGCACTTCTCATGTCTGGTGCTAGTCCAACAAACCCAGGACTGACAGAGGCCCTGCAATTGCCACCCCAGAAAATTATCTCATCTCCAAAGAAGGATTCTTAGGCTAACGGTTGAAAAGTGCTCCCGATCTTGAAACAGTGGTGAAAGGACGATGAAATAATCCTGAAAATAATAATGTCTCCAAAGACTCTGGTGCCAGGTATGGGAAATACCAAGTTTTCTGGGCCTCAGGGGAGTTTTTTCTGCGAAAAGCATCATAGGCTTGAGGATGCAGAGACCAACCTTATCACTATTGCTGTGCAAAACGCCATGGAAATGGCAAATAATTACCAACATACTGCTGATTTCAAAAGTGTCAGGATGAATCCTGAAGCGGGATCCACACTTTTCCCATCTCACGAAAATATGCCCTTACCAACTCCGGAGGTAAACAAATCAAACACAGGGCTGACAGAAGGCCCGCTGTACACCCCACACAGAAATCTCAACTAGGAGGGTGGATTCCTATGCTAATGTGTGAAACCGGCTCTGGTTCTGAAAATAATGGTGAAACCACAGTGGAATAATACCTAAAAGAACACTTTCTTGATAGTCTCTCGTACCAGCTATTGGAAATGCCAGGTTTCCTGGGCCTCAGCATGTTTCTGTCTGTGAAGACTATCCTATGCTTCAGGTTGCAGAGCCCAACCTTATGACAATTATGGTGAAAAGTGCTACGGAAAAATACCAAATAGGTCTCAAGCTAGCGCTTATTTCAAAAGCGGTGCCACACACCTCTTGGGAAGATCCAGTTACTTTGGCCTAGCCTTCCATTGGTCTGGAGAAGGAATCCCCATTCCTAGCTGATGAAGCAAATTATTCTGAAAGGAACGGTGAAAAGTGCGGATCCTGTTTCAGTCTTTAGACTGAAACAGGATCCGCACTATTCACCTGTCACACAAAGGCGCACTTCTCATGTCTGGTGCTAGTCCAACAAACCCAGGACTGACAGAGGCCCTGCAATTGCCACCCAAGAAAATTACCTCATCTCCAAAGAAGGATTCTGAGGCTAACGGTTGAAAAATGCTCCCGATCTTGAAACAGTGGTGAAAGGACGATGAAATAATCCTGAAAACAATCCTGTCTCCAAAGACTCTGGTGCCAGGTATGGGAAATACCAATTTGTCTGGGCCTCAGGGGAGTTTTTTCTGCGAAAAGCATCATAGGCTTGAGGATGCAGAGACCAACCTTATCACTATTGCTGTGCAAAACGCCATGGAAATGGCAAATAATTACCAACATACTGCTGATTTCAAAAGTGTCAGGATGAATCCTGAAGCGGGATCCACACTTTTCCCATCTCACGAAAATATGCCCTTACCAACTCCGGAGGTAAACAAATCAAACACAGGGCTGACAGAAAGCCCGCTGTACACCCCACACAGAAGTCTCAACTAGGAGGGTGGATTCTTATGCTAATGAGTGAAACCGGCTCTGGTTCTGAAAATAATGGTGAAACCACCGTGGAATAATACCTAAAACAACACTTTCTTGATAGTCTCTCGTACCAGCTATTGGAAATGCCAGGTTTCCTGGGCCTCAGCATGTTTCTGTCTGTGAAAACTATCCTATGCTTCAGGTTGCAGAGACCAACCTTATGACAATTATGGTGAAAAGTGTTACCGAAAAATACCAAATAGGTCTCAACCTAGCGCTTATTCCAAAAGCGGTGCCACACACCTCTTGGGAAGATCCAGTTACTTTGGCCTAGCCTTCCATTGGTCTGGAGAAGGAATCGCCATTCCTAGCTGATGAAGCAAATGATTCTGAAAGGAACGGTGAAAAGTGCGGATCCTGTTTCAGTCTTTAGACTGAAACAGGATCCGCACTATTCACCTGTCACACAAAGGCGCACTTCTCATGTCTGGTGCTAGTCCAACAAACCCAGGACTGACAGAGGCCCTGCAATTGCCACCCCAGAAAATTATCTCATCTCCAAAGAAGGATTCTGAGGCTAACGGTTGAAAAGTGCTCCCGATCTTGAAACAGTGGTGAAAGGACGATGAAATAATCCTGAAAACAATCCTATCTCCAAAGACTCTGGTGCCAGGTATGGGAAATACCAAGTTTTCTGGGCCTCAGGGGAGTTTTTTCTGCGAAAAACATCATAGGCTTGAGGATGCAGAGACCAACCTTATCACTATTGCTGTGCAAAACGCCATGGAAATGGCAAATAATTACCAACATACTGCTGATTTCAAAAGTGTCAGGATGAATCCTGAAGCGGGATCCACACTTTTCCCATCTCACGAAAATATGCCCTTACCAACTCCGGAGGTAAACAAATCAAACACAGGGCTGACAGAAGGCCCGCTGTACACCCCACACAGAAATCTCAACTAGGAGGGTGGATTCTTATGCTAATGAGTGAAACCGCTCTGGTTCTGAAAATAATGGTGAAACCACAGTGGAATAATACCTAAAAGAACACTTTCTTGATAGTCTCTCGTACCAGCTATTGGAAATGCCACGTTTCCTGGGCCTCAGCATGTTTCTGTCTGTGAAAACTATCCTATGCTTCAGGTTGCAGAGACCAACCTTATGACAATTATGGTGAAAAGTGCTACGGAAAAATACCAAATAGGTCTCAAGCTAGCGCTTATTTCAAAAGCGGTGCCACACACCTCTTGGGAAGATCCACTTACTTTGGCCTAGCCTTCCATTGGTCTGGAGAAGGAATCGCCATTCCTAGCTGATGAAGCAAATGATTCTGGAAGGAACGGTGAAAAGTGCGGATCCTGTTTCAGTCTTTAGACTGAAACAGGATCCGCACTATTCACCTGTCACACAAAGGCGCACTTCTCATGTCTGGTGCTAGTCCAACAAACCCAGGACTGACAGAGGCCCTGCAATTGCCACCCCAGAAAATTATCTCATCTCCAAAGAAGGATTCTGAGGCTAACGGTTGAAAAATGCTCCCGATCATGAAACAGTGGTGAAAGGACGATGAAATAATACTGAAAACAATCCTATCTCCAAAGACTCTGGTGCCAGGTATGGGAAATACCAAGTTATCTGGGCCTAAGGGGAGTTTTTTCTGCGAAAAGCATCATAGGCTTAAGGATGCAGAGACCAACCTTATCACTATTGCTGTGCAAAACGCCATGGAAATGGCAAAGAAATACCAACATACTGCTGATTTCAAAAGTGTCAGGATGAAATCTGAAGCACCATCCACGCTTTGCACATCTCACGCAAATATGCACTTACCAACTATGGAGGTAATCAAATCAAACACAGGGCTGGCAGAAGGCCTGCCCTTACACCCCACACAGAAATCTCAACTATGAGGGAGGATTCTTATGGTAATGCGTGAAACCGGCTCTGGTTCTGAAAATAATGGTGAAACCACAGTGGAATAATACTTAAAAGAACACTTTCTTGATAGTCTCTAGTACCCACTGTTTGAAATGCCAAGTTTATTGGGCCTCAGCATGTTTCTGTCTGTGAAAGCTATCCTATCCTTCAGCATGCAGAGACCAACCTTATGACAATTATGGTGAAAAGTGCTACGGAAAAATACCAAATAGTTCTCAACTTAGCGCTTATTTCAAAAGCGGTGCCACACACCTCTTGGCAAGATCCAGTTACTTTGGCCTAGCCTTCCATTGGTCTGGAGAAGGAATCGCCATTCCTAGCTGATGAAGCAAATGATTCTGAAAGGAACGGTGAAAAGTGCGGATCCTGTTTCAGTCTTTAGACTGAAACAGGATCCGCACTATTCACCTGTCACACAAAGGCGCACTTCTCATGTCTGGTGCTAGTCCAACAAACCCAGGACTGACAGAGGCCCTGCAATTGCCACCCCAGAAAATTATCTCATCTCCAAAGAAGGATTCTTAGGCTAACGGTTGAAAAGTGCTCCCGATCTTGAAACAGTGGTGAAAGGACGATGAAATAATCCTGAAAACAATCCTATCTCCAAAGACTCTGGTGCCAGGTATGGGAAATACCAAGTTTTCTGGGCCTCAGGGGAGTTTTTTCTGCGAAAAGCATCATGGGCTTGAGGATGCAGAGACCAACCTTATCACTATTGCTGTGCAAAACGCCATGGAAATGGCAAATAATTACCAACATACTGCTGATTTCAAAAGTGTCAGGATGAATCCTGAAGCGGGATCCACACTTTTCCCATCTCACGAAAATATGCCCTTACCAACTCCGGAGGTAAAAAAATCAAACACAGGGCTGACAGAAGGCCCGCTGTACACCCCACACAGAAATCTCAACTAGGAGGGTGGATTCTTATGCTAATGAGTGAAACAGGCTCTGGTTCTGATAATAATTGTGAAACCACAGTGGAATAATACTTAAAAGAACACTTTCTTGATAGTCTCTAGTACCCACTGTTTGAAATGCCAAGTTTATTGGGCCTCAGCATGTTTCTGTCTGTGAAAAGTATCCTATGCTTCAGGAGGCAGAGACCAACCTTATGACAATTATGGTGAAAAGTGCTACCGAAAAATACCAAATAGGACTCAACCTAGCGCTTATTCCAAAAGCGGTGCCACACACCTCTTGGGAAGATCCAGTTATTTTGGCCTAGCCTTCCATTGGTCTGGAGAAGGCATCGCCATTCCTAGCTGATGAAGCAAATGATTCTGAAAGGAACGGTGAAAAGTGCGGATCCTGTTTCAGTCTTTAGACTGAAACAGGATCCGCACTATTCACCTGTCACACAAAGGCGCACTTCTCATGTCTGGTGCTAGTCCAACAAACCCAGGACTGACAGAGGCCCTGCAATTGCCACCCCAGAAAATTATCTCATCTCCAAAGAAGGATTCTTAGGCTAACGGTTGAAAAGTGCTCCCGATCTTGAAACAGTGGTGAAAGGACGATGAAATAATCCTGAAAACAATCCTATCTCCAAAGACTCTGGTGCCAGGTATGGGAAATACCAAGTTTTATGGGCCTCAGGGGAGTTTTTTCTGCGAAAAGCATCAAAGGCTTGAGGATGCAGAGACCAACCTTATCACTATTGCTGTGCAAAACGCCATGGAATTGGCAAATAATTACCAACATACTGCTGATTTCAAAAGTGTCAGGATGAATCCTGAAGCGGGATCCACACTTTTCCCATCTCACGAAAATATGCCCTTACCAAGTCCGGAGGTAATGAAATCAAACACAGGGCTGACAGAAGGCCCGCTGTACACCCCACACAGAAATCTCAACTAGGAGGGTGGATTCTCATGCTAAGGAGTGAAACCGGCTCTGGTTCTGAAAATAATGGTGAAACCTCAGTGGAATAATAACTAAAAGAACACTTTCTTGATAGTCTCTCGTACCAGCTATTGGAAATGCCAGGTTTCCTGGGCCTCAGCATGTTTCTGTCTGTGAAAACTATCCTATGCTTCAGGTTGCAGAGACCAACCTTATGACAATTATGGTGAAAAGTGCTACCGAAAAATACCAAATAGGTCTCAACCTAGCGCTTATTCCAAAAGCGGTGCCACACACCTCTTGGGAAGATCCAGTTACTTTGGCCTAGCCTTCCATTGGTCTGGAGAAGGAATCCCCATTCCTAGCTGATGAAGAAAATGATTCTGAAAGGAACGGTTAAAAGTGTGGATCCTGTTTCAGTCTTTAGACTGAAACAGGATCCGCACTATTCACCTGTCACACAAAGGCGCACTTCTCATGTCTGGTGCTAGTCCAACAAACCCAACACTGACAGAGGCCCTGCAATTGCCACCCCAGAAAAGTATCTCATCTCCAAAGAAGGATTCTTAGGCTAACGGTTGAAAAGTGCTCCCGATCTTGAAACAGTGGTGAAAGGACGATGAAATAATCCTGAAAACAATCCTGTTTCCAAAGACCCTGGTGCCAGGTATGGGAAATACCAAGTTGTCTGGGCCTCAGGGGAGTTTTTTCTGCGAAAAGCATCATAGGCTTGAGGATGCAGAGACCAACCTTATCACTATTGCTGTGCAAAACGCCATGGAAATGGCAAATAATTACCAACATACTGCTGATTTCAAAAGTGTCAGGATGAATCCTGAAGCGGGATCCACACTTTTCCCATCTCACGAAAATATGCCCTTACCAACTCCGGAGGTAAACAAATCAAACACAGGGCTGACAGAAAGCCCGCTGTACACCCCACACAGAAGTCTCAACTAGGAGGGTGGATTCTTATGCTAATGAGTGAAACCGGCTCTGGTTCTGAAAATAATGGTGAAACCACCGTGGAATAATACCTAAAAGAACACTTTCTTGATAGTCTCTCGTACCAGCTATTGGAAATGCCAGGTTTCCTGGGCCTCAGCATGTTTCTGTCTGTGAAAACTATCCTATGCTTCAGGTTGCAGAGACCAACCTTATGACAATTATGGTGAAAAGTGTTACCGAAAAATACCAAATAGGTCTCAACCTAGCGCTTATTCCAAAAGCGGTGCCACACACCTCTTGGGAAGATCCAGTTACTTTGGCCTAGCCTTCCATTGGTCTGGAGAAGGAATCCCCATTCCTAGCTGATGAAGAAAATGATTCTGAAAGGAACGGTGAAAAGTGTGGATCCTGTTTCAGTCTTTAGACTGAAACAGGATCCGCACTATTCACCTGTCACACAAAGGCGCACTTCTCATGTCTGGTGCTAGTCCAACAAACCCAGGACTGACAGAGGCCCTGCAATTGCCACCCCAGAAAAGTATCTCATCTCCAAAGAAGGATTCTGAGGCTAACGGTTGAAAAGTGCTCCCGATCTTGAAACAGTGGTGAAAGGACAATGAAATAATACTGAAAACAATCCTATCTCCAAAGACTCTGGTGCCAGGTATGGGAAATACCAAGTTTTCTGGGCCTCAGGGGAGTTTTTTCTGCGAAAAACATCATAGGCTTGAGGATGCAGAGACCAACCTTATCACTATTGCTGTGCAAAACGCCATGGAAATGGCAAATAATTACCAACATACTGCTGATTTCAAAAGTGTCAGGATGAATCCTGAAGCGGGATCCACACTTTTCCCATCTCACGAAAATATGCCCTTACCAACTCCGGAGGTAAACAAATCAAACACAGGGCTGACAGAAGGCCCGCTGTACACCCCACACAGAAATCTCAACTAGGAGGGTGGATTCTTATGCTAATGAGTGAAACCGGCTCTGGTTCTGAAAATAATGGTGAAACCACCGTGGAATAATACCTAAAAGAACACTTTCGTGATAGTCTCTCGTACCAGCTATTGGAAATGCCACGTTTCCTGGGCCTCAGCATGTTTCTGTCTGTGAAAACTATCCTATGCTTCAGGTTGCAGAGACCAACCTTATGACAATTATGGTGAAAAGTGCTACGGAAAAATACCAAATAGGTCTCAAGCTAGCGCTTATTTCAAAAGCGGTGCCACACACCTCTTGGGAAGATCCACTTACTTTGGCCTAGCCTTCCATTGGTCTGGAGAAGGAATCGCCATTCCTAGCTGATGAAGCAAATGATTCTGGAAGGAACGGTGAAAAGTGCGGATCCTGTTTCAGTCTTTAGACTGAAACAGGATCCGCACTATTCACCTGTCACACAAAGGCGCACTTCTCATGTCTGGTGCTAGTCCAACAAACCCAGGACTGACAGAGGCCCTGCAATTGCCACCCCAGAAAATTATCTCATCTCCAAAGAAGGATTCTGAGGCTAACCGTTGAAAAATGCTCCCGATCATGAAACAGTGGTGAAAGGACGATGAAATAATACTGAAAACAATCCTATCTCCAAAGACTCTGGTGCCAGGTATGGGAAATACCAAGTTATCTGGGCCTAAGGGGAGTTTTTTCTGCGAAAAGCATCATAGGCTTAAGGATGCAGAGACCAACCTTATCACTATTGCTGTGCAAAACGCCATGGAAATGGCAAATAAATACCAACATACTGCTGATTTCAAAAGTGTCAGGATGAAATCTGAAGCACCATCCACGCTTTGCACATCTCACGCAAATATGCACTTACCAACTATGGAGGTAATCAAATCAAACACAGGGCTGGCAGAAGGCCTGCCCTTACACCCCACACAGAAATCTCAACTATGAGGGAGGATTCTTATGGTAATGCGTGAAACCGGCTCTGGTTCTGAAAATAATGGTGAAACCACAGTGGAATAATACTTAAAAGAACACTTTCTTGATAGTCTCTAGTACCCACTGTTTGAAATGCCAAGTTTATTGGGCCTCAGCATGTTTCTGTCTGTGAAAGCTATCCTATCCTTCAGCATGCAGAGACCAACCTTATGACAATTATGGTGAAAAGTGCTACGGAAAAATACCAAATAGTTCTCAACTTAGCGCTTATTTCAAAAGCGGTGCCACACACCTCTTGGCAAGATCCAGTTACTTTGGCCTAGCCTTCCATTGGTCTGGAGAAGGAATCGCCATTCCTAGCTGATGAAGCAAATGATTCTGAAAGGAACGGTGAAAAGTGCGGATCCTGTTTCAGTCTTCAGACTGAAACAGGATCCGCACTATTCACCTGTCACACAAAGGCGCACTTCTCATGTCTGGTGCTAGTCCAACAAACCCAGGACTGACAGAGGCCCTGCAATTGCCACCCCAGAAAATTATCTCATCTCCAAAGAAGGATTCTTAGGCTAACGGTTGAAAAGTGCTCCCGATCTTGAAACAGTGGTGAAAGGACGATGAAATAATCCTGAAAACAATCCTATCTCCAAAGACTCTGGTGCCAGGTATGGGAAATACCAAGGTTTCTGGGCCTCATGGGAGTTTTTTCTGCGAAAAGCATCATGGGCTTGAGGATGCAGAGACCAACCTTATCACTATTGCTGTGCAAAACGCCATGGAAATGGCAAATAATTACCAACATACTGCTGATTTCAAAAGTGTCAGGATGAATCCTGAAGCGGGATCCACACTTTTCCCATCTCACGAAAATATGCGCTTACCAACTCCGGAGGTAAAAAAATCAAACACAGGGCTGACACAAGGCCCGCTGTACACCCCACACAGAAATCTCACCTAGGAGGGTGGATTCTTATGCTAATGAGTGAAACCTTCTCTGGTTCTGAAAATAATGGTGAAACCTCAGTGGAATAATACCTAAAAGAACACTTTCTTGATAGTCTCTCGTACCAGCTATTGGAAATGCCAGGTTTCCTGGGCCTCAGCATGTTTCTGTCTGTGAAAACTATCCTATGCTTCAGGTTGCAGAGACCAACCTTATGACAATTATGGTGAAAAGTGCTACCGAAAAATACCAAATAGGTCTCAACCTAGCGCTTATTCCAAAAGCGGTGCCACACACCTCTTGGGAAGATCCAGTTACTTTGGCCTAGCCTTCCATTGGTCTGGAGAAGGAATCGCCATTCCTAGCTGATGAAGAAAATGATTCTGAAAGGAACGGTGAAAAGTGCGGATCCTGTTTCAGTCTTTAGACTGAAACAGGATCCACACTATTCACCTGTCACACAAAGGCGCACTTCTCATGTCTGGTGCTACTCCAACAAACCCAGGACTGACAGAGGCCCTGCAATTGCCACCCCAGAAAAGTATCTCATCTCCAAAGAAGGATTCTTAGGCTAACGGTTGAAAAGTGCTCCCGATCTTGAAACAGTGGTGAAAGGACGATGAAATAATCCTGAAAACAATCCTGTCTCCAAAGACTCTGGTGCCAGGTATGGGAAATACCAAGTTGTCTGGGCCTCAGGGGAGTTTTTTCTGCGAAAAGCATCATAGGCTTGAGGATGCAGAGACCAACCTTATCACTATTGCTGTGCAAAACGCCATGGAAATGGCAAATAATTACCATCATACTGCTGATTTCAAAAGTGTCAGGATGAATCCTGAAGCGGGATCCACACTTTTCCCATCTCACGAAAATATGCCCTTACCAACTCCGGAGGTAAACAAATCAAACACAGGGCTGACAGAAAGCCCGCTGTACACCCCACACAGAAGTCTCAACTAGGAGGGTGGATTCTTATTCTAATGAGTGAAACCGGCTCTGGTTCTGAAAATAATGGTGAAACCACCGTGGAATAATACTTAAAAGAACACTTTCTTGATAGTCTCTAGTACCCACTGTTTGAAATGCCAAGTTTATTGGGCCTCAGCATGTTACTGTCTGTGAAAGCTATCCTATCCTTCAGCATGCAGAGACCAACCTTATGACAATTATGGTGAAAAGTGCTATGGAAAAATACCAAATAGTTCTCAACTTAGCGCTTATTTCAAAAGCGGTGCCACACACCTCTTGGGAAGATCCAGTTACTTTGGCCTAGCCTTCCATTGGTCTGGACAAGGAATCGCCATTCCTAGCTGATGAAGCAAATGATTCTGAAAGGAACGGTGAAAAGTGCGGATCCTGTTTCAGTCTTTAGACTGAAACAGGATCCGCACTATTCACCTGTCACACAAAGGCGCACTTCTCATGTCTGGTGCTAGTCCAACAAACCCAGGACTGACAGAGGCCCTGCAATTGCCACCCCAGAAAATTATCTCATCTCCAAAGAAGGATTCTTAGGCTAACGGTTGAAAAGTGCTCCCGATCTTGAAACAGTGGTGAAAGGACGATGAAATAATCCTGAAAACAATCCTATCTCCAAAGACTCTGGTGCCAGGTATGGGAAATACCAAGTTTTCTGGGCCTCAGGGGAGTTTTTTCTGCGAAAAACATCATGGGCTTGAGGATGCAGAGACCAACCTTATCACTATTGCTGTGCAAAACGCCATGGAAATGGCAAATAATTACCAACATACTGCTGATTTCAAAAGTGTCAGGATGAATCCTGAAGCGGGATCCACACTTTTCCCATCTCACGAAAATATGCCCTTACCAACTCCGGAGGTAAACAAATCAAACACAGGGCTGACAGAAGGCCCGCTGTACACCCCACACAGAAATCTCAACTGGGAGGGTGGATTCTTATGCTAATGAGTGAAACCGGCTCTGGTTCTGAAAATAATGGTGAAACCTCAGTGGAATAATACCTAAAAGAACACTTTCTTGATAGTCTCTCGTACCAGCTATTGGAAATGCCAGGTTTCCTGGGCCTCAGCATGTTTCTGTCTGTGAAAACTATCCTATGCTTCAGGTTGCAGAGACCAACATTATGACAATTATGGTGAAAAGTGCTACCGAAAAATACCAAATAGGTCTCAACCTAGCGCTTATTCCAAAAGCGGTGCCACACACCTCTTGGGAAGATCCAGTTACTTTGGCCTAGCCTTCCATTGGTCTGGAGAAGGAATCCCCATTCCTAGCTGATGAAGAAAATGATTCTGAAAGGAACGGTGAAAAGTGCGGATCCTGTTTCAGTCTTTAGACTGAAACAGGATCCGCACTATTCACCTGTCACACAAAGGCGCACTTCTCATGTCTGGTGCTAGTCCAACAAACCCAGGACTGACAGAGGCCCTGCAATTGCCACCCCAGAAAATTATCTCATCTCCAAAGAAGGATTCTGAGGCTAACGGTTGAAAAATGCTCCCGATCTTGAAACAGTGGTGAAAGGACGATGAAATAATCCTGAAAACAATCCTATCTCCAAAGACTCTGGTGCCAGGTATGGGAAATACCAAGTTATCTGGGCCTAAGGGGAGTTTTTTCTGCGAAAAGCATCATAGGCTTAAGGATGCAGAGACCAACCTTATCACTATTGCTGTGCAAAACGCCATGGAAACGGCAAATAATTACCAACATACTGGTGATTTCAAAAGTGTCAGGATGAAATCTGAAGCACCATCCACGCCTTGCCCATCTCACGCAAATATGCACTTACCAACTATGGAGGTAATCAAATCAAACACAGGGCTGGCAGAAGGCCCGCCCTTACACCCCACACAGAAATCTCAACTATGAGGGAGGATTCTTATGGTAATGCGTGAAACTGGCTCTGGTTCTGAAAATAATGGTGAAACCACAGTGGAATAATACTTAAAAGAACACTTTCTTGATAGTCTCTAGTACCCACTGTTTGAAATCCCAAGTTTATTGGGCCTCAGCATGTTTCTGTCTGTGAAAACTATCCTATGCTTCAGCATGCAGAGTCCAACCTTATGACAATTATGGTGAAAAGTGCTACGGAAAAATACCAAATAGTTCTCAACTTAGCGCTTATTTCAAAAGCGGTGCGACACACCCCTTGGGAAGATCCAGTTACTTTGGCCTAGCCTTCCATTGGTCTGGAGAAGGAATCGCCATTCCTAGCTGATGAAGCAAATGATTCTGAAAGGAACGGTGAAAAGTGCGGATCCTGTTTCAGTCTTTAGACTGAAACAGGATCCGCACTATTCACCTGTCACACAAAGGCGCACTTCTCATGTCTGGTGCTAGTCCAACAAACCCAGGACTGACAGAGGCTCTGCAATTGCCACCCCAGAAAATTATCTCATCTCCAAAGAAGGATTCTGAGGCTAACGGTTGAAAAGTGCTCCCGATCTTGAAACAGTGGTGAAAGGACGATGAAATAATCCTGAAAACAATCCTATCTCCAAAGACTCTGGTGCCAGGTATGGGAAATACCAAGTTTTCTGGGCCTCAGGGGAGTTTTTTCTGCGAAAAGCATCATAGGCTTGAGGATGCAGAGACCAACCTTATCACTATTGCTGTGCAAAACGCCATGGAATTGGCAAATAATTACCAACATACTGCTGATTTCAAAAGTGTCAGGTTGAATCCTGAAGCGGGATCCACACTTTTCCCATCTCACGAAAATATGCCCTTACCAACTCCGGAGGTAAACAAATCAAACACAGGGCTGACAGAAGGCCCGCTGTACACCCCACACAGAAATCTCAACTAGGAGGGTGGATTCTTATGCTAATGAGTGAAACGGTCTCTGGTTCTGAAAATAATGGTGAAACCACAGTGGAATAATACCTAAAAGAACACTTTCTTGATAGTCTCTCGTACCAGCTATTGGAAATGCCACGTTTCCTGGGCCTCAGCATGTTTCTGTCTGTGAAAACTATCCTATGCTTCAGGTTGCAGAGACCAACCTTATGACAATTATAGTGAAAAGTGCTACGGAAAAATACCAAATAGGTCTCAACCTAGCGCTTATTCCAAAAGCGGTGCCACACACCTCTTGGGAAGACCAAGTTACTTTGGCCTAGCCTTCCATTGGTCTGGAGAAGGAATCGCCATTCCTAGCTGATGAAGCAAATGATTCTGAAAGGAACGGTGAAAAGTGCGGATCCTGTTTCAGTCTTTAGACTGAAACAGGATCCGCACTATTCACCTGTCACACAAAGGCGCACTTCTCATGTCTGGTGCTACTCCAACAAACCCAGGACTGACAGAGGCCCTGCAATTGCCACCCCAGAAAATTATCTCATCTCCAAAGAGGGATTCTGAGGCTAACGGTTGAAAAGTGCTCCGGATCTTGAAACAGTGGTGAAAGGACGATGAAATAATCCTGAAAACAATCCTATCTCCAAAGACTCTGGTGCCAGGTATGGGAAATACCAAGTTTTCTGGGCCTCAGGGGAGTTTTTTCTGCGAAAAGCATCATAGGCTTGAGGATGCAGAGACCAACCTTATCACTATTGCTGTGCAAAACGCCATGGAAATGGCAAATAATTACCAACATACTGCTGATTTCAAAAGTGTCAGGATGAATCCTGAAGCGGGATCCACACTTTTCCCATCTCACGAAAATATGCCCTTACCAACTCCGGAGGTAAACAAATCAAACACAGGGCTGACAGAAGGCCCGCTGTACACCCCACACAGAAATCTCAACTAGGAGGGTGGATTCTTATGCTAATGAGTGAAACGGGCTCTGGTTCTGAAAATAATGGTGAAAACACAGTGGAATAATATCTAAAAGAACACTTTCTTGATAGTCTCTCGTACCAGCTATTGGAAATGCCACGTTTCCTGGGCCTCAGCATGTTTCTGTCTGTGAAAACTATCCTATGCTTCAGGTTGCAGAGAGCAACCTTATGACAATTATGGTGAAAAGTGCTATGGAAAAATACCAAATAGTTCTCAACTTAGCGCTTATTTCACAAGCGTTGCGACACACTATTTGGGAAGATCCAGTTACTTTGGCCTAGCCTTCCATTGGTCTGGAGAAGGAATCGCCATTCCTAGCTGATGAAGCAAATGATTCTGAAAGGAACGGTGAAAAGTGCGGATCCTGTTTCAGTCTTTAGACTGAAACACGATCCGCACTATTCACCTGTCACACAAAGGCGCACTTCTCATGTCTGGTGCTAGTCCAACAAACCCAGGACTGACAGAGGCCCTGCAATTGCCACCCCAGAAAATTATCTCATCCCCAAAGAAGGATTCTTAGGCTAACGGTTGAAAAGTGCTCCCGATCTTGAAACAGTGGTGAAAGGACGATGAAATAATCCTGAAAAGAATCGTATCTCCAAAGACTCTGGTGCCAGGTATGGGAAATACCAAGCTTTCTGGGCGTCAGGGGAGTTTTTTCTGCGAAAAGCATCATAGGCTTGAGGATGCAGAGACCAACCTTATCACTATTGCTGTGCAAAACGCCATGGAAATGGCAAATAATTACCAACATACTGGTGATTTCAAAAGTGTCAGGATGAAATCTGATGCACCATCCACGCTTTTGCCATCTCACGCAAATATGCACTTACCAACTATGGAGGTAATCAAATCAAACACAGGGCTGGCAGAAGGCCCGCCCTTACACCCCACACAGAAATCTCAACTATGAGGGAGGATTCTTATGGTAATGAGTGAAACCGGCTCTGGTTCTGAAAATAATGGTGAAACCACAGTGGAATAATACTTAAAAGAACACTTTCTTGATAGTCTCTAGTACCCACTGTTTGAAATTCCAAGTTTATTGGGCCTCAGCATGTTTCTGTCTGTGAAAACTATCCTATGCTTCAGCATGCAGAGACCAACCTTATGACAATTATGGTGAAAAGTGCTACGGAAAAATACCAAATAGTTCTCAACTTAGCGCTTATTTCAAAAGCGGTGCGACACACCTCTTGGGAAGATCCAGTTACTTTGGCCTAGCCTTCCATTGGTCTGGAGAAGGAATCGCCATTCCTAGCTGATAAAGCAAATGATTCTGAAAGGAACGGTGAAAAGTGCGGATCCTGTTTCAGTCTTTAGACTGAAACAGGATCCGCACTATTCACCTGTCACACAAAGGCGCACTTCTCATGTCTGGTGCTAGTCCAACAAACCCAGGACTGACAGAGGCCCTGCAATTGCCACCCCAGAAAATTATCTCATCTCCAAAGAGGGATTCTGAGGCTAACGGTTGAAAAGTGCTCCCGTTCTTGAAACAGTGATGAAAGGACGATGAAATAATCCTGAAAAGAATCCTATCTCCAAAGACTCTGGTGCCAGGTATGGGAAATACCAAGTTATCTGGGCCTAAGGGGAGTTTTTTCTGCGAAAAGCATCATAGGCTTAAGGATGCAGAGACCAACCTTATCACTATTGCTGTGCAAAACGCCATGGAAATGGCAAATAATTACCAACATACTGGTGATTTCAAAAGTGTCAGGATGAAATCTGAAGCACCATCCACGCTTTTGCCATCTCACGCAAATATGCACTTACCAACTATGGAGGTAATCAAATCAAACACAGGGCTGGCAGAAGGCCCGCCCTTACACCCCACACAGAAATCTCAACTATGAGGGAGGATTCTTATGGTAATGAGTGAAACCGGCTCTGGTTCCGAAAATAATATTGAAACCACAGTGGAATAATACTTAAAAGAACACTTTCTTGATAGTCTCTAGTACCCACTGTTTGAACTGCCAAGTTTATTGGACCTCAGCATGTTTCTGTCTGTGAAAACTATCCTAAGCTTCAGCATGCAGAGACCAACCTTATGACAATTATGGTGAAAAGTGCTACGGAAAAATACCAAATAGTTCTCAACTTAGTGCTTATTTCAAAAGCGGTGCCACACACCTCTTGGGAAGATCCAGTTACTTTGGCCTAGCCTTCTATTGGTCTGGAGAAGGAATCGCCATTCCTAGCTGATGAAGCAAATGATTCTGAAAGGAACGGTGAAAAGTGCGGATCCTGTTTCAGTCTTTAGACTGAAACAGGATCTGCACTATTCACCTGTCACACAAAGGCGCACTTCTCATGTCTGGTGCTAGTCCAACAAACCCAGGACTGACAGAGGCCCTGCAATTGCCACCCCAGAAAATTATCTCATCTCCAAAGAAGGACTCTGAGGCTAACGGTTGAAAAGTGCTCCCGATCTTGAAACAGTGGTGAAAGGACGATGAAATAATCCTGAAAAGAATCCTATCTCCAAAGACTCTGGTGCCAGGTATGGGAAATACCAAGTTATCTGGGACTAAGGGGAGTTTTTTCTGCGAAAAGCATCATAGGCTTAAGGATGCAGAGACCAACCTTATCACTATTGCTGTGCAAAACGCCATGGAAATGGCAAATAATTACCAACATACTGGTGATTTCAAAAGTGTCAGGATGAAATCTGAAGCACCATCCACGCTTTTGCCATCTCACGCAAATATGCACTTACCAACTATGGAGGTAATCAAATCAAACACAGGGCTGGCAGATGGCCGGCCCTTACACCCCACACAGAAATCTCAACTATGAGGGAGGATTCTTATGGTAATGAGTGAAACCGGTTTTGGTTCTGAAAATAATGGTGAAACCACAGTGGAATAATACTTAAGAGAACACTTTCTTGATAGTCTCTAGTACACACTGTTTGTAATGCCAATATTATTGGGCCTCAGCATGTTTCTGTCTGTGAAAAGTATCCTATGCTTCAGCATGCAGAGACGAACCTTATGACAATTATGGTGAAAAGTGCTACGGAAAAATACCAAATAGGTCTCAAGCTAGCGCTTATTTCAAAAGCGGTGCCACACACCTCTTGGGAAGATCCAGTTACTTTTGCCTAGCCTTCCATTGGTCTGGAGAAGGAATCGCCATTCCTAGCTGATGAAGCAAATGATTCTGAAAGGAACGGTGAAAAGTGCGGATCCTGTTTCAGTCTTTAGACTGAAACAGGATCCGCACTATTCACCTGTCACACAAAGGCGCACTTCTCATGTCTGGTGCTAGTCCAACAAACCCAGGACTGACAGAGGCCCTGCAATTGCCACCCCAGAAAATTATCTCATCTCCAAAGAAGGATTCTTAGGCTAACGGTTGAAAAGTGCTCCCGATCTTGAAACAGTGGTGAAAGGACGATGAAATAATCCTGAAAACAATCCTATCTCCAAAGACTCTGGTGCCAGGTATTGGAAATACCAAGTTTTCTGGGCCTCAGGGGAGTTTTTTCTGCGAAAAGCATCATAGGCTTGAGGTGCAGAGACCAACCTTATCACTATTGCTGTGCAAAACGCCATGGAAATGGCAAATAATTACCAACATACTGCTGATTTCAAAAGTGTCAGGATGAATCCTGAAGTGGGATCCACACTTTTCCCATCTCACGAAAATATGCCCTTACCAACTCCGGAGGTAAACAAATCAAACACAGGGCTGACAGAAGGCCCGCTGTACACCCCACCCAGAAATCTCAACTAAGAGGGTGGATTCTTATGGTAATGCGTGAAACCGGCTCTGGTTCTGAAAATAATGGTGAAACCACAGTGGAATAATACCTAAAAGAACACTTTCTTGATAGTCTCTCGTACCAGCTATTGGAAATGCCACGTTTCCTGGGCCTCAGCATGTTTCTGTCTGTGAAAACTATCCTATGCTTCAGGTTGCAGAGACCAACCTTATGACAATTATGGTGAAAAGTGCTACCGAAAAATACCAAATAGGTCTCAACCTAGCCCTTATTCCAAAAGCGGTGCCACACACCTCTTGGGAAGATCCAGTTACTTTGGCCTAGCCTTCCATTGGTCTGGAGAAGGAATCCCCATTCCTAGCTGATGAAGCAAATGATTCTGAAAGGAACGGTGAAAAGTGCGGATCCTGTTTCAGTCTTTAGACTGAAACAGGATCCGCACTATTCACCTGTCACACAAAGGCGCACTTCTCATGTCTGGTGCTAGTCCAACAAACCCAGGACTGACAGAGGCCCTGCAATTGCCACCCCAGAAAATTATCTCATCTCCAAAGAAGGATTCTGAGGCTAACCGTTGAAAAGTGCTCCCGATCTTGAAACAGTGGTGAAAGGACGATGAAATAATCCCGAAAAGAATCCTATCTCCAAAGACTCTGGTGCCAGGTATGGGAAATACCAAGTTATCTGGGCCGAAGGGGAGTTTTTTCTGCGAAAAGCATCATAGGCTTAAGGATGCAGAGACCACCTTATCACTATTGCTGTGCAAAACGCCATGGAAATGGCAAATAATTACCAACATACTGGTGATTTCAAAAGTGTCAGGATGAAATCTGAAGCACCATCCACGCTTTTGCCATCTCACGCAAATATGCACTTACCAACTATGGAGGTAATCAAATCAAACACAGGGCTGGCAGAAGGCCGGCCCTTACACCCCACACAGAAATCTCAACTATGAGGGAGGATTCTTATGGTAATGAGTGAAACCGGTTTTGGTTCTGAAAATAATGGTGAAACCACAGTGGAATAATACTTAAAAGAACACTTTCTTGATAGTCTCTAGTACACACTGTTTGAAATGCCAAGATTATTGGGCCTCAGCATGTTTCTGTCTGTGAAAACTATCCTATGCTTCAGCATGCAGAGACGAACCTTATGACAATTATGGTGAAAAGTGCTACGGAAAAATACCAAATAGGTCTCAACCTAGCGCTTATTCCAAAAGCGGTGCCACACACCTCTTGGGAAGATCCAGTTACTTTGGCCTAGCCTTCCATTGGTCTGGAGAAGGAATCGCCATTCCTAGCTGATGAAGCAAATGATTCTGAAAGGAACGGTGAAAAGGGCGGATCCTGTTTCAGTCTTTAGACTGAAACAGGATCCGCACTATTCACCTGTCACACAAAGGCGCACTTCTCTTGTCTGGTGCTAGTCCAACAAACCCAGGACTGAAAGAGGCCCTGCAATTGCCACCCCAGAAAATTATCTCATCTCCAAAGAAGGATTCTTAGGCTAACGGTTGAAAAGTGCTCCCGATCTTGAAACAGTGGTGAAAGGACAATGAAATAATCCTGAAAACAATCCTATCTCCAAAGACTCTGGTGCCAGGTATGGGAAATACCAAGGTTTCTGGGCCTCAGGGGAGTTTTTTCTGCGAAAAGCATCATACGCTTGAGGTGCAGATACCAACCTTATCACTATTGCTGTGCAAAACGCCATGGAAATGGCAAATAATTACCAACATACTGCTGATTTCAAAAGTGTCAGGATGAATCCTGAAGCGGGATCCACACTTTTCCCATCTCACGAAAATATGCCCTTACCAACTCCGGAGGTAAACAAATCAAACACAGGGCTGACAGAAGGCCCGCTGTACACTCCACCCAGAAATCTCAACTAGGAGGGTGGATTCTTATGCTAATGAGTGAAACGGGCTCTGGTTCTGAAAATAATGGTGAAACCACAGTGGAATAATACCTAAAAGAACACTTTCTTGAAAGTCTCTCGTACCAGCTATTGGAAATGCCACGTTTCCTGGGCCTCAGCATGTTTCTGTCTGTGAAAACTATCCTATGCTTCAGGTTGCAGAGACCAACATTATGACAATTATGGTGAAAAGTGCTACCGAAAAATACCAAATAGGTCTCAACCTAGCCCTTATTCCAAAAGCGGTGCCACACACCTCTTGGGAAGATCCAGTTACTTTGGCCTAGCCTTCCATTGGTCTGGAGAAGGAATCCCCATTCCTAGCTGATGAAGAAAATGATTCTGAAAGGAACGGTGAAAAGTGCGGATCCTTTTTCAGTATTTAGACTGAAACAGGATCCGCACTATTCACCTGTCACACAAAGGCGCACTTCTCATGTCTGGTGCTAGTCCAACAAACCCAGGACTGACAGAGGCCCTGCAATTGCCACCCCAGAAAATTATCTCATCTCCAAAGAAGGATTCTGAGGCTAACGGTTGAAAAATGCGCGCGATCTTGAAACTGTGGTGAAAGGACGATGAAATAATCCTGAAAGCTATCCTATCTCCAAAGACTCTGGTGCCAGGTATGGGAAATACCAAGTTATCTGGGCCTCAGGGGAGTTTTTTCTGCGAAAAGCATCATAGGCTTGAGGATGCAGAGACCAACCTTATCAGTATTGCTGTGCAAAACGCCATGGAAATGGCAAATAAATACCAACATAC
This sequence comes from Lemur catta, assembly GCF_020740605.2. Lineage (NCBI taxonomy): Eukaryota > Metazoa > Chordata > Mammalia > Primates > Lemuridae > Lemur > Lemur catta. The sequence continues at coordinate 40,130,141 of NC_059133.1, read as the reverse complement.
TGGTGATTTCAAAAGTGTCAGCATGAAATCTGAAGGACCATCCACGCTTTGCCCATCTCTCGCAAATATGCACTTACCAACTATGGAGGTAATCAAATCAAACACAGGGCTGGCAGAAGGCCCGCCCTTACACCCCACACAGAAATCTCAACTATGAGGGAGGATTCCTATGGTAATGCGTGAAACCGGCTCTGGTTCTGAAAATAATGGTGAAACCACAGTGGAATAATACCTAAAAGAACACTTTCTTGATAGTCTCTCGTACCAGCTATTGGAAATGCCACGTTTCCTGGGCCTCAGCATGTTTCTGTCTGTGAAAACTATCCTATGCTTCAGGTTGCAGAGACCAACCTTATGACAATTATGGTGAAAAGTGCTACCGAAAAATACCAAATAGGTCTCAACCTAGCCCTTATTCCAAAAGCGGTGCCACACACCTCTTGGGAAGATCCAGTTACTTTGGCCTAGCCTTCCATTGGTCTGGAGAAGGAATCCCCATTCCTAGCTGATGAAGAAAATGATTCTGAAAGGAACGGTGAAAAGTGCGGATCCTGTTTCAGTCTTTAGACTGAAACAGGATCCGCACTATTCACCTGTCACACAAAGGCGCACTTCTCATGTCTGGTGCTAGTCCAACAAACCCAGTACTGACAGAGGCCCTGCAATTGCCACCCCAGAAAATTATCTCATCTCCAAAGAAGGATTCTTAGGCTAACGGTTGAAAAGTGCTCCCAATCTTGAAACAGTGGTGAAAGGACGATGAAATAATCCTGAAAAGAATCCTATCTCCAAAGACTCTGGTGCCAGGTATGGGAAATACCAAGTTATCTGGGCCTAAGGGGAGTTTTTTCTGCCAAAAGCATCATAGGCTTAAGGATGCAGAGACCAACCTTATCACTATTGCTGTGCAAAACGCCATGGAAATGGCAAATAATTACCAACATACTGGTGATTTCAAAAGTGTCAGGATGAAATCTGAAGCACCATCCACGCTTTTGCCATCTCACGCAAATATGCACTTACCAACTATGGAGGTAATCAAATCAAACACAGGGCTGGCAGAAGGCCGGCCCTTACACCCCACACAGAAATCTCAACTAGGAGGGTGGATTCTTATGGTAATGAGTGAAACCGGCTCTGGTTCTGAAAATAATGGTGAAACCACAGTGGAATAATACTTAAAAGAACACTTTCTTGATAGTCTCTCGTACCCACTGTTTGAAATGCCAAGTTTATTGGGCCTCAGCATGTTTCTGTCTGTGAAAACTATCCTATGCTTCAGCATGCAGAGACGAACCTTATGACAATTATGGTGAAAAGTGCTACGGAAAAATACCAAATAGGTCTCAACCTAGCGCTTATTCCAAAAGCGGTGCCACACACCTCTTGGGAAGATCCAGTTACTTTGGCCTAGCCTTCCATTGGTCTGGAGAAGGAATCGCCATTCCTAGCTGATGAAGCAAATGATTCTGAAAGGAACGGTGAAAAGTGCGGATCCTGTTTCAGTCTTTAGACTGAAACAGGATCCGCACTATTCACCTGTCACACAAAGGCGCAATTCTCATGTCTGGTGCTAGTCCAACAAACCCAGGACTGACAGAGGCCCTGCAATTGCCACCCCAGAAAATTATCTCATCTCCAAAGAAGGATTCTTAGGCTAACGGTTGAAAAGTGCTCCCGATCTTGAAACAGTGGTGAGAGGACGATGAAATAATCCTGAAAACAATCCTATCTCCAAAGACTCTGGTGCCAGGTATGGGAAATACCAAGTTTTCTGGGCCTCAGGGGAGTTTTTTCTGCGAAAAGCATCATAGGCTTGAGGTGCAGAGACCAACCTTATCACTATTGCTGTGCAAAACGCCATGGAAATGGCAAATAATTACCAACATACTGCTGATTTCAAAAGTGTCAGGATGAATCCTGAAGCGGGATCCACACTTTTCCCATCTAACGAAAATATGCCATTACCAACTCCGGAGGTAAACAAATCAAACACAGGGCTGACAGAAGGCCCGCTGTACACCCCACACAGAAATCTCAACTAGGAGGGTGGATTCTTATGCTAATGAGTGAAACCGGCTATGGTTCTGAAAATAATGGTGAAACCACAGTGGAATAATACCTAAAAGAACACTTTCTTGATAGTCTCTCGTACCAGCTATTGGAAATGCCACGTTTCCTGGGCCTCAGCATGTTTCTGTCTATGAAAACTATCCTATGCTTCAGGTTGCAGAGACCAACATTATGACAATTATGGTAAAAAGTGCTACCGAAAAATACCAAATAGGTCTCAACCTAGCCCTTATTCCAAAAGCGGTGCCACACACCTCTTCGGAAGATCCAGTTACTTTGGCCTAGCCTTCCATTGGTCTGGAGAAGGAATCCCCATTCCTAGCTGATGAAGCAAATGATTCTGAAAGGAACGGTGAAAAGTGCGGATCCTGTTTCAGTCTTTAGACTGAAACAGGATCCGCACTATTCACCTGTCACACAAAGGCGCACTTCTCATGTCTGGTGCTAGTCCAACAAACCCAGTACTGACAGAGGCCCTGCAATTGCCACCCCAGAAAATTATCTCATCTCCAAAGAAGGATTCTTAGGCTAACGGTTGAAAAGTGCTCCCGATCTTGAAACAGTGGTGAAAGGACGATGAAATAATCCTGAAAAGAATCCTATCTCCAAAGACTCTAGTGCCAGGTATGGGAAATACCAAGCTTTCTGGGCGTCAGGGGAGTTTTTTCTGCGAAAAGCATCATAGGCTTAAGGATGCAGAGACCAACCTTATCACTATTGCTGTGCAAAACGCCATGGAAATGGCAAATAATTACCAACATACTGGTGATTTCAAAAGTGTCAGGATGAAATCTGAAGCACCATCCACGCTTTTGCCATCTCACGCAAATATGCACTTACCAACTATGGAGGTAATCAAATCAAACACAGGGCTGGCAGAAGGCCTGCCCTTACACCCCACACAGAAATCTCAACTATGAGGGAGGATTCTTATGGTAATGATTGAAACCGGCTCTGGTTCTGAAAATAATGGTGAAACCACAGTGGAATAATACTTAAAAGAACACTTTCTTGATAGTCTCTAGTACCCACTGTTTGAAATGCCAAGTTTATTGGGCCTCAGCATGTTTCTGTCTGTGAAGACTATCCTATGCTTCAGCATGCAGAGACCAACCTTATGACAATTATGGTGAAAAGTGCTACGGAAAAATACCAAATAGTTCTCAACTTAGCGCTTATTCCAAAAGCGGTGCCACACACCTCTTGGGAAGATCCAGTTACTTTGGCCTAGCTTTCTATTGGTCTGGAGAAGGAATCGCCATTCCTAGCTGATGAAGCAAATGATTCTGAAAGGAACGGTGAAAATTGCGGATCCTGTTTCAGTCTTTAGACTGAAACAGGATCCGCACTATTCACCTGTCACACAAAGGCGCACTTCTCATGTCTGGTGCTAGTCCAACAAACCCAGGACTGACAGAGGCCCTGCAATTGCCACCCCAGAAAATTATCTCATCTCCAAAGAAGGATTCTGAGGCTAACCGTTGAAAAGTGCTCCCGATCTTGAAACAGTGGTGAAAGGACGATGAAATAATCCTGAAAAGAATCCTATCTCCAAAGACTCTGGTGCCAGGTATGGGAAATACCAAGTTATCTGGGCCTAAGGGGAGTTTTTTCTGCGAAAAGCATCATAGGCTTAAGGATGCAGAGACCACCTTATCACTATTGCTGTGCAAAACGCCATGGAAATGGCAAATAATTACCAACATACTGGTGATTTCAAAAGTGTCAGGATGAAATCTGAAGCACCATCCACGCTTTTGCCATCTCACGCAAATATGCACTTACCAACTATGGAGGTAATCAAATCAAACACAGGGCTGGCAGAAGGCCGGCCCTTACACCCCACACAGAAATCTCAACTATGAGGGAGGATTCTTATGGTAATGAGTGAAACCGGTTTTGGTTCTGAAAATAATGGTGAAACCACAGTGGAATAATACTTAAAAGAACACTTTCTTGATAGTCTCTAGTACACACTGTTTGAAATGCCAAGATTATTGGGCCTCAGCATGTTTCTGTCTGTGAAAACTATCCTATGCTTCAGCATGCAGAGACGAACCTTATGACAATTATGGTGAAAAGTGCTACGGAAAAATACCAAATAGGTCTCAACCTAGCGCTTATTCCAAAAGCGGTGCCACACACCTCTTGGGAAGATCCAGTTACTTTGGTCTAGCCTTCCATTGGTCTGGAGAAGGAATCGCCATTCCTAGCTGATGAAGCAAATGATTCTGAAAGGAACGGTGAAAAGTCCGGATCCTGTTTCAGTCTTTAGACTGAAACAGGATCCGCACTATTCACCTGTCACACAAAGGCGCACTTCTCTTGTCTGGTGCTAGTCCAACAAACCCAGGACTGACAGAGGCCCTGCAATTGCCACCCCAGAAAATTATCTCATCTCCAAAGAGGGATTCTTAGGCTAACGGTTGAAAAGTGCTCCCGATCTTGAAACAGTGGTGAAAGGACAATGAAATAATCCTGAAAACAATCCTATCTCCAAAGACTCTGGTGCCAGGTATGGGAAATACCAAGTTTTCTGGGCCTCAGGGGAGTTTTTTCTGCGAAAAGCATCATAGGCTTGAGGTGCAGAGACCAACCTTATCACTATTGCTGTGCAAAACGCCATGGAAATGGCAAATAATTACCAACATACTGCTGATTTCAAAAGTGTCAGGATGAATCCTGAAGCGGGATCCACACTTTTCCCATCTAACGAAAATATGCCATTACCAACTCCCGAGGTAAACAAATCAAACACAGGGCTGACAGAAGGCCCGCTGTACACCCCACACAGAAATCTCAACTAGGAGGCTGGATTCTTATGCTAATGAGTGAAACCGGCTATGGTTCTGAAAATAATGGTGAAACCACAGTGGAATAATACCTAAAAGAACACTTTCTTGATAGTCTCTCGTACCAGCTATTGGAAATGCCACGTTTCCTGGGCCTCAGCATGTTTCTGTCTATGAAAACTATCCTATGCTTCAGGTTGCAGAGACCAACATTATGACAATTATGGTAAAAAGTGCTACCGAAAAATACCAAATAGGTCTCAACCTAGCCCTTATTCCAAAAGCGGTGCCACACACCTCTTGGGAAGATCCAGTTACTTTGGCCTAGCCTTCCATTGGTCTGGAGAAGGAATCCCCATTCCTAGCTGATGAAGCAAATGATTCTGAAAGGAACGGTGAAAAGTGCGGATCCTGTTTCAGTCTTTAGACTGAAACAGGATCCGCACTATTCACCTGTCACACAAAGGCGCACTTCTCATGTCTGGTGCTAGTCCAACAAACCCAGTACTGACAGAGGCCCTGCAATTGCCACCCCAGAAAATTATCTCATCTCCAAAGAAGGATTCTTAGGCTAACGGTTGAAAAGTGCTCCCGATCTTGAAACAGTGGTGAAAGGACGATGAAATAATCCTGAAAAGAATCCTATCTCCAAAGACTCTAGTGCCAGGTATGGGAAATACCAAGCTTTCTGGGCGTCAGGGGAGTTTTTTCTGCGAAAAGCATCATAGGCTTAAGGATGCAGAGACCAACCTTATCACTATTGCTGTGCAAAACGCCATGGAAATGGCAAATAATTACCAACATACTGGTGATTTCAAAAGTGTCAGGATGAAATCTGAAGCACCATCCACGCTTTTGCCATCTCACGCAAATATGCACTTACCAACTATGGAGGTAATCAAATCAAACACAGGGCTGGCAGAAGGCTCGCCCTTACACCCCACACAGAAATCTCAACTATGAGGGAGGATTCTTATGGTAATGATTGAAACCGGCTCTGGTTCTGAAAATAATGGTGAAACCACAGTGGAATAATACTTAAAAGAACACTTTCTTGATAGTCTCTAGTACCCACTGTTTGAAATGCCAAGTTTATTGGGCCTCAGCATGTTTCTGTCTGTGAAGACTATCCTATGCTTCAGCATGCAGAGACCAACCTTATGACAATTATGGTGAAAAGTGCTACGGAAAAATACCAAATAGTTCTCAACTTAGCGCTTATTCCAAAAGCGGTGCCACACACCTCTTGGGAAGATCCAGTTACTTTGGCCTAGCTTTCTATTGGTCTGGAGAAGGAATCGCCATTCCTAGCTGATGAAGCAAATGATTCTGAAAGGAACGGTGAAAATTGCGGATCCTGTTTCAGTCTTTAGACTGAAACAGGATCCGCACTATTCACCTGTCACACAAAGGCGCACTTCTCATGTCTGGTGCTAGTCCAACAAACCCAGGACTGACAGAGGCCCTGCAATTGCCACCCCAGAAAATTATCTCATCTCCAAAGAAGGATTCTGAGGCTAATCGTTGAAAAGTGCTCCCGATCTTGAAACAGTGGTGAAAGGACGATGAAATAATCCTGAAAAGAATCCTATCTCCAAAGACTCTGGTGCCAGGTATGGGAAATACCAAGTTATCTGGGCCTAAGGGGAGTTTTTTCTGCGAAAAGCATCATAGGCTTAAGGATGCAGAGACCACCTTATCACTATTGCTGTGCAAAACGCCATGGAAATGGCAAATAATTACCAACATACTGGTGATTTCAAAAGTGTCAGGATGAAATCTGAAGCACCATCCACGCTTTTGCCATCTCACGCAAATATGCACTTACCAACTATGGAGGTAATCAAATCAAACACAGGGCTGGCAGAAGGCCGGCCCTTACACCCCACACAGAAATCTCAACTATGAGGGAGGATTCTTATGGTAATGAGTGAAACCGGTTTTGGTTCTGAAAATAATGGTGAAACCACAGTGGAATAATACTTAAAAGAACACTTTCTTGATAGTCTCTAGTACACACTGTTTGAAATGCCAAGATTATTGGGCCTCAGCATGTTTCTGTCTGTGAAAACTATCCTATGCTTCAGCATGCAGAGACGAACCTTATGACAATTATGGTGAAAAGTGCTACGGAAAAATACCAAATAGGTCTCAACCTAGCGCTTATTCCAAAAGCGGTGCCACACACCTCTTGGGAAGATCCAGTTACTTTGGTCTAGCCTTCCATTGGTCTGGAGAAGGAATCGCCATTCCTAGCTGATGAAGCAAATGATTCTGAAAGGAACGGTGAAAAGTCCGGATCCTGTTTCAGTCTTTAGACTGAAACAGGATCCGCACTATTCACCTGTCACACAAAGGCGCACTTCTCTTGTCTGGTGCTAGTCCAACAAACCCAGGACTGACAGAGGCCCTGCAATTGCCACCCCAGAAAATTATCTCATCTCCAAAGAGGGATTCTTAGGCTAACGGTTGAAAAGTGCTCCCGATCTTGAAACAGTGGTGAAAGGACAATGAAATAATCCTGAAAACAATCCTATCTCCAAAGACTCTGGTGCCAGGTATGGGAAATACCAAGTTTTCTGGGCCTCAGGGGAGTTTTTTCTGCGAAAAGCATCATACGCTTGAGGTGCAGAGACCAACCTTATCACTATTGCTGTGCAAAACGCCATGGAAATGGCAAATAATTACCAACATACTGCTGATTTCAAAAGTGTCAGGATGAATCCTGAAGCGGGATCCACACTTTTCCCATCTCACGAAAATATGCCCTTACCAACTCCGGAGGTAAACAAATCAAACACAGGGCTGACAGAAGGCCCGCTGTACACCCCACACAGAAATCTCAACTAGGAGGGTGGATTCTTATGCTAATGAGTGAAACCGGCTCTGGTTCTGAAAATAATGGTGAAACCACAGTGGAATAATACCTAAAAGAACACTTTCTTGAAAGTCTCTCGTACCAGCTATTGGAAATGCCACGTTTCCTGGGCCTCAGCATGTTTCTGTCTGTGAAAACTATCCTATGCTTCAGGTTGCAGAGACCAACATTATGACAATTATGGTGAAAAGTGCTACCGAAAAATACCAAATAGGTCTCAACCTAGCCCTTATTCCAAAAGCGGTGCCACACACCTCTTGGGAAGATCCAGTTACTTTGGCCTAGCCTTCCATTGGTCTGGAGAAGGAATCCCCATTCCTAGCTGATGAAGAAAATGATTCTGAAAGGAACGGTGAAAAGTGCGGATCCTTTTTCAGTATTTAGACTGAAACAGGATCCGCACTATTCACCTGTCACACAAAGGCGCACTTCTCATGTCTGGTGCTAGTCCAACAAACCCAGGACTGACAGAGGCCCTGCAATTGCCACCCCAGAAAATTATCTCATCTCCAAAGAAGGATTCTGAGGCTAACGGTTGAAAAATGCGCGCGATCTTGAAACTGTGGTGAAAGGACGATGAAATAATCCTGAAAGCTATCCTATCTCCAAAGACTCTGGTGCCAGGTATGGGAAATACCAAGTTATCTGGGCCTCAGGGGAGTTTTTTCTGCGAAAAGCATCATAGGCTTGAGGATGCAGAGACCAACCTTATCAGTATTGCTGTGCAAAACGCCATGGAAATGGCAAATAAATACCAACATACTGGTGATTTCAAAAGTGTCAGCATGAAATCTGAAGGACCATCCACGCTTTGCCCATCTCACGCAAATATGCACTTACCAACTATGGAGGTAATCAAATCAAACACAGGGCTGGCAGAAGGCCCGCCCTTACACCCCACACAGAAATCTCAACTATGAGGGAGGATTCCTATGGTAATGCGTGAAACCGGCTCTGGTTCTGAAAATAATGGTGAAACCACAGTGGAATAATACCTAAAAGAACACTTTCTTGATAGTCTCTCGTACCAGCTATTGGAAATGCCACGTTTCCTGGGCCTCAGCATGTTTCTGTCTGTGAAAACTATCCTATGCTTCAGGTTGCAGAGACCAACCTTATGACAATTATGGTGAAAAGTGCTACCGAAAAATACCAAATAGGTCTCAACCTAGCCCTTATTCCAAAAGCGGTGCCACACACCTCTTGGGAAGATCCAGTTACTTTGGCCTAGCCTTCCATTGGTCTGGAGAAGGAATCCCCATTCCTAGCTGATGAAGAAAATGATTCTGAAAGGAACGGTGAAAAGTGCGGATCCTGTTTCAGTCTTTAGACTGAAACAGGATCCGCACTATTCACCTGTCACACAAAGGCGCACTTCTCATGTCTGGTGCTAGTCCAACAAACCCAGTACTGACAGAGGCCCTGCAATTGCCACCCCAGAAAATTATCTCATCTCCAAAGAAGGATTCTTAGGCTAACGGTTGAAAAGTGCTCCCAATCTTGAAACAGTGGTGAAAGGACGATGAAATAATCCTGAAAAGAATCCTATCTCCAAAGACTCTGGTGCCAGGTATGGGAAATACCAAGTTATCTGGGCCTAAGGGGAGTTTTTTCTGCCAAAAGCATCATAGGCTTAAGGATGCAGAGACCAACCTTATCACTATTGCTGTGCAAAACGCCATGGAAATGGCAAATAATTACCAACATACTGGTGATTTCAAAAGTGTCAGGATGAAATCTGAAGCACCATCCACGCTTTTGCCATCTCACGCAAATATGCACTTACCAACTATGGAGGTAATCAAATCAAACACAGGGCTGGCAGAAGGCCGGCCCTTACACCCCACACAGAAATCTCAACTAGGAGGGTGGATTCTTATGGTAATGAGTGAAACCGGCTCTGGTTCTGAAAATAATGGTGAAACCACAGTGGAATAATACTTAAAAGAACACTTTCTTGATAGTCTCTCGTACCCACTGTTTGAAATGCCAAGTTTATTGGGCCTCAGCATGTTTCTGTCTGTGAAAACTATCCTATGCTTCAGCATGCAGAGACGAACCTTATGACAATTATGGTGAAAAGTGCTACGGAAAAATACCAAATAGGTCTCAACCTAGCGCTTATTCCAAAAGCGGTGCCACACACCTCTTGGGAAGATCCAGTTACTTTGGCCTAGCCTTCCATTGGTCTGGAGAAGGAATCGCCATTCCTAGCTGATGAAGAAAATGATTCTGAAAGGAACGGTGAAAAGTGCGGATCCTGTTTCAGTCTTTAGACTGAAACAGGATCCGCACTATTCACCTGTCACACAAAGGCGCAATTCTCATGTCTGGTGCTAGTCCAACAAACCCAGGACTGACAGAGGCCCTGCAATTGCCACCCCAGAAAATTATCTCATCTCCAAAGAAGGATTCTTAGGCTAACGGTTGAAAAGTGCTCCCGATCTTGAAACAGTGGTGAGAGGACGATGAAATAATCCTGAAAACAATCCTATCTCCAAAGACTCTGGTGCCAGGTATGGGAAATACCAAGTTTTCTGGGCCTCAGGGGAGTTTTTTCTGCGAAAAGCATCATAGGCTTGAGGTGCAGAGACCAACCTTATCACTATTGCTGTGCAAAACGCCATGGAAATGGCAAATAATTACCAACATACTGCTGATTTCAAAAGTGTCAGGATGAATCCTGAAGCGGGATCCACACTTTTCCCATCTAACGAAAATATGCCCTTACCAACTCCGGAGGTAAACAAATCAAACACAGGGCTGACAGAAGGCCCGCTGTACACCCCACACAGAAATCTCAACTAGGAGGGTGGATTCTTATGCTAATGAGTGAAACCGGCTATGGTTCTGAAAATAATGGTGAAACCACAGTGGAATAATACTTAAAAGAACACTTTCTTGATAGTCTCTCGTACCAGCTATTGGAAATGCCACGTTTCCTGGGCCTCAGCATGTTTCTGTCTATGAGAACTATCCTATGCTTCAGGTTGCAGAGACCAACATTATGACAATTATGGTAAAAAGTGCTACCGAAAAATACCAAATAGGTCTCAACCTAGCCCTTATTCCAAAAGCGGTGCCACACACCTCTTGGGAAGATCCAGTTACTTTGGCCTAGCCTTCCATTGGTCTGGAGAAGGAATCCCCATTCCTAGCTGATGAAGCAAATGATTCTGAAAGGAACGGTGAAAAGTGCGGATCCTGTTTCAGTCTTTAGACTGAAACAGGATCCGCACTATTCACCTGTCACACAAAGGCGCACTTCTCATGTCTGGTGCTAGTCCAACAAACCCAGTACTGACAGAGGCCCTGCAATTGCCACCCCAGAAAATTATCTCATCTCCAAAGAATGATTCTTAGGCTAACGGTTGAAAAGTGCTCCCGATCTTGAAACAGTGGTGAAAGGACGATGAAATAATCCTGAAAAGAATCCTATCTCCAAAGACTCTAGTGCCAGGTATGGGAAATACCAAGCTTTCTGGGCGTCAGGGGAGTTTTTTCTGCGAAAAGCATCATAGGCTTAAGGATGCAGAGACCAACCTTATCACTATTGCTGTGCAAAACGCCATGGAAATGGCAAATAATTACCAACATACTGGTGATTTCAAAAGTGTCAGGATGAAATCTGAAGCACCATCCACGCTTTTGCCATCTCACGCAAATATGCACTTACCAACTATGGAGGTAATCAAATCAAACACAGGGCTGGCAGAAGGCTCGCCCTTACACCCCACACAGAAATCTCAACTATGAGGGAGGATTCTTATGGTAATGATTGAAACCGGCTCTGGTTCTGAAAATAATGGTGAAACCACAGTGGAATAATACTTAAAAGAACACTTTCTTGATAGTCTCTAGTACCCACTGTTTGAAATGCCAAGTTTATTGGGCCTCAGCATGTTTCTGTCTGTGAAGACTATCCTATGCTTCAGCATGCAGAGACCAACCTTATGACAATTATGGTGAAAAGTGCTACGGAAAAATACCAAATAGTTCTCAACTTAGCGCTTATTCCAAAAGCGGTGCCACACACCTCTTGGGAAGATCCAGTTACTTTGGCCTAGCTTTCTATTGGTCTGGAGAAGGAATCGCCATTCCTAGCTGATGAAGCAAATGATTCTGAAAGGAACGGTGAAAATTGCGGATCCTGTTTCAGTCTTTAGACTGAAACAGGATCCGCACTATTCACCTGTCACACAAAGGCGCACTTCTCATGTCTGGTGCTAGTCCAACAAACCCAGGACTGACAGAGGCCCTGCAATTGCCACCCCAGAAAATTATCTCATCTCCAAAGAAGGATTCTGAGGCTAACCGTTGAAAAGTGCTCCCGATCTTGAAACAGTGGTGAAAGGACGATGAAATAATCCTGAAAAGAATCCTATCTCCAAAGACTCTGGTGCCAGGTATGGGAAATACCAAGTTATCTGGGCCTAAGGGGAGTTTTTTCTGCGAAAAGCATCATAGGCTTAAGGATGCAGAGACCACCTTATCACTATTGCTGTGCAAAACGCCATGGAAATGGCAAATAATTACCAACATACTGGTGATTTCAAAAGTGTCAGGATGAAATCTGAAGCACCATCCACGCTTTTGCCATCTCACGCAAATATGCACTTACCAACTATGGAGGTAATCAAATCAAACACAGGGCTGGCAGAAGGCCGGCCCTTACACCCCACACAGAAATCTCAACTATGAGGGAGGATTCTTATGGTAATGAGTGAAACCGGTTTTGGTTCTGAAAATAATGGTGAAACCACAGTGGAATAATACTTAAAAGAACACTTTCTTGATAGTCTCTAGTACACACTGTTTGAAATGCCAAGATTATTGGGCCTCAGCATGTTTCTGTCTGTGAAAACTATCCTATGCTTCAGCATGCAGAGACGAACCTTATGACAATTATGGTGAAAAGTGCTACGGAAAAATACCAAATAGGTCTCAACCTAGCGCTTATTCCAAAAGCGGTGCCACACACCTCTTGGGAAGATCCAGTTACTTTGGTCTAGCCTTCCATTGGTCTGGAGAAGGAATCGCCATTCCTAGCTGATGAAGCAAATGATTCTGAAAGGAACGGTGAAAAGTCCGGATCCTGTTTCAGTCTTTAGACTGAAACAGGATCCGCACTATTCACCTGTCACACAAAGGCGCACTTCTCTTGTCTGGTGCTAGTCCAACAAACCCAGGACTGACAGAGGCCCTGCAATTGCCACCCCAGAAAATTATCTCATCTCCAAAGAGGGATTCTTAGGCTAACGGTTGAAAAGTGCTCCCGATCTTGAAACAGTGGTGAAAGGACAATGAAATAATCCTGAAAACAATCCTATCTCCAAAGACTCTGGTGCCAGGTATGGGAAATACCAAGTTTTCTGGGCCTCAGGGGAGTTTTTTCTGCGAAAAGCATCATAGGCTTGAGGTGCAGAGACCAACCTTATCACTATTGCTGTGCAAAACGCCATGGAAATGGCAAATAATTACCAACATACTGCTGATTTCAAAAGTGTCAGGATGAATCCTGAAGCGGGATCCACACTTTTCCCATCTAACGAAAATATGCCATTACCAACTCCGGAGGTAAACAAATCAAACACAGGGCTGACAGAAGGCCCGCTGTACACCCCACACAGAAATCTCAACTAGGAGGGTGGATTCTTATGCTAATGAGTGAAACCGGCTATGGTTCTGAAAATAATGGTGAAACCACAGTGGAATAATACCTAAAAGAACACTTTCTTGATAGTCTCTCGTACCAGCTATTGGAAATGCCACGTTTCCTGGGCCTCAGCATGTTTCTGTCTATGAAAACTATCCTATGCTTCAGGTTGCAGAGACCAACATTATGACAATTATGGTAAAAAGTGCTACCGAAAAATACCAAATAGGTCTCAACCTAGCCCTTATTCCAAAAGCGGTGCCACACACCTCTTGGGAAGATCCAGTTACTTTGGCCTAGCCTTCCATTGGTCTGGAGAAGGAATCCCCATTCCTAGCTGATGAAGCAAATGATTCTGAAAGGAACGGTGAAAAGTGCGGATCCTGTTTCAGTCTTTAGACTGAAACAGGATCCGCACTATTCACCTGTCACACAAAGGCGCACTTCTCATGTCTGGTGCTAGTCCAACAAACCCAGTACTGACAGAGGCCCTGCAATTGCCACCCCAGAAAATTATCTCATCTCCAAAGAAGGATTCTTAGGCTAACGGTTGAAAAGTGCTCCCGATCTTGAAACAGTGGTGAAAGGACGATGAAATAATCCTGAAAAGAATCCTATCTCCAAAGACTCTAGTGCCAGGTATGGGAAATACCAAGCTTTCTGGGCGTCAGGGGAGTTTTTTCTGCGAAAAGCATCATAGGCTTAAGGATGCAGAGACCAACCTTATCACTATTGCTGTGCAAAACGCCATGGAAATGGCAAATAATTACCAACATACTGGTGATTTCAAAAGTGTCAGGATGAAATCTGAAGCACCATCCACGCTTTTGCCATCTCACGCAAATATGCACTTACCAACTATGGAGGTAATCAAATCAAACACAGGGCTGGCAGAAGGCTCGCCCTTACACCCCACACAGAAATCTCAACTATGAGGGAGGATTCTTATGGTAATGATTGAAACCGGCTCTGGTTCTGAAAATAATGGTGAAACCACAGTGGAATAATACTTAAAAGAACACTTTCTTGATAGTCTCTAGTACCCACTGTTTGAAATGCCAAGTTTATTGGGCCTCAGCATGTTTCTGTCTGTGAAGACTATCCTATGCTTCAGCATGCAGAGACCAACCTTATGACAATTATGGTGAAAAGTGCTACGGAAAAATACCAAATAGTTCTCAACTTAGCGCTTATTCCAAAAGCGGTGCCACACACCTCTTGGGAAGATCCAGTTACTTTGGCCTAGCTTTCTATTGGTCTGGAGAAGGAATCGCCATTCCTAGCTGATGAAGCAAATGATTCTGAAAGGAACGGTGAAAATTGCGGATCCTGTTTCAGTCTTTAGACTGAAACAGGATCCGCACTATTCACCTGTCACACAAAGGCGCACTTCTCATGTCTGGTGCTAGTCCAACAAACCCAGGACTGACAGAGGCCCTGCAATTGCCACCCCAGAAAATTATCTCATCTCCAAAGAAGGATTCTGAGGCTAATCGTTGAAAAGTGCTCCCGATCTTGAAACAGTGGTGAAAGGACGATGAAATAATCCTGAAAAGAATCCTATCTCCAAAGACTCTGGTGCCAGGTATGGGAAATACCAAGTTATCTGGGCCTAAGGGGAGTTTTTTCTGCGAAAAGCATCATAGGCTTAAGGATGCAGAGACCACCTTATCACTATTGCTGTGCAAAACGCCATGGAAATGGCAAATAATTACCAACATACTGGTGATTTCAAAAGTGTCAGGATGAAATCTGAAGCACCATCCACGCTTTTGCCATCTCACGCAAATATGCACTTACCAACTATGGAGGTAATCAAATCAAACACAGGGCTGGCAGAAGGCCGGCCCTTACACCCCACACAGAAATCTCAACTATGAGGGAGGATTCTTATGGTAATGAGTGAAACCGGTTTTGGTTCTGAAAATAATGGTGAAACCACAGTGGAATAATACTTAAAAGAACACTTTCTTGATAGTCTCTAGTACACACTGTTTGAAATGCCAAGATTATTGGGCCTCAGCATGTTTCTGTCTGTGAAAACTATCCTATGCTTCAGCATGCAGAGACGAACCTTATGACAATTATGGTGAAAAGTGCTACGGAAAAATACCAAATAGGTCTCAACCTAGCGCTTATTCCAAAAGCGGTGCCACACACCTCTTGGGAAGATCCAGTTACTTTGGTCTAGCCTTCCATTGGTCTGGAGAAGGAATCGCCATTCCTAGCTGATGAAGCAAATGATTCTGAAAGGAACGGTGAAAAGTCCGGATCCTGTTTCAGTCTTTAGACTGAAACAGGATCCGCACTATTCACCTGTCACACAAAGGCGCACTTCTCTTGTCTGGTGCTAGTCCAACAAACCCAGGACTGACAGAGGCCCTGCAATTGCCACCCCAGAAAATTATCTCATCTCCAAAGAGGGATTCTTAGGCTAACGGTTGAAAAGTGCTCCCGATCTTGAAACAGTGGTGAAAGGACAATGAAATAATCCTGAAAACAATCCTATCTCCAAAGACTCTGGTGCCAGGTATGGGAAATACCAAGTTTTCTGGGCCTCAGGGGAGTTTTTTCTGCGAAAAGCATCATACGCTTGAGGTGCAGAGACCAACCTTATCACTATTGCTGTGCAAAACGCCATGGAAATGGCAAATAATTACCAACATACTGCTGATTTCAAAAGTGTCAGGATGAATCCTGAAGCGGGATCCACACTTTTCCCATCTCACGAAAATATGCCCTTACCAACTCCGGAGGTAAACAAATCAAACACAGGGCTGACAGAAGGCCCGCTGTACACCCCACACAGAAATCTCAACTAGGAGGGTGGATTCTTATGCTAATGAGTGAAACCGGCTCTGGTTCTGAAAATAATGGTGAAACCACAGTGGAATAATACCTAAAAGAACACTTTCTTGAAAGTCTCTCGTACCAGCTATTGGAAATGCCACGTTTCCTGGGCCTCAGCATGTTTCTGTCTGTGAAAACTATCCTATGCTTCAGGTTGCAGAGACCAACATTATGACAATTATGGTGAAAAGTGCTACCGAAAAATACCAAATAGGTCTCAACCTAGCCCTTATTCCAAAAGCGGTGCCACACACCTCTTGGGAAGATCCAGTTACTTTGGCCTAGCCTTCCATTGGTCTGGAGAAGGAATCCCCATTCCTAGCTGATGAAGAAAATGATTCTGAAAGGAACGGTGAAAAGTGCGGATCCTTTTTCAGTATTTAGACTGAAACAGGATCCGCACTATTCACCTGTCACACAAAGGCGCACTTCTCATGTCTGGTGCTAGTCCAACAAACCCAGGACTGACAGAGGCCCTGCAATTGCCACCCCAGAAAATTATCTCATCTCCAAAGAAGGATTCTGAGGCTAACGGTTGAAAAATGCGCGCGATCTTGAAACTGTGGTGAAAGGACGATGAAATAATCCTGAAAGCTATCCTATCTCCAAAGACTCTGGTGCCAGGTATGGGAAATACCAAGTTATCTGGGCCTCAGGGGAGTTTTTTCTGCGAAAAGCATCATAGGCTTGAGGATGCAGAGACCAACCTTATCAGTATTGCTGTGCAAAACGCCATGGAAATGGCAAATAAATACCAACATACTGGTGATTTCAAAAGTGTCAGCATGAAATCTGAAGGACCATCCACGCTTTGCCCATCTCACGCAAATATGCACTTACCAACTATGGAGGTAATCAAATCAAACACAGGGCTGGCAGAAGGCCCGCCCTTACACCCCACACAGAAATCTCAACTATGAGGGAGGATTCCTATGGTAATGCGTGAAACCGGCTCTGGTTCTGAAAATAATGGTGAAACCACAGTGGAATAATACCTAAAAGAACACTTTCTTGATAGTCTCTCGTACCAGCTATTGGAAATGCCACGTTTCCTGGGCCTCAGCATGTTTCTGTCTGTGAAAACTATCCTATGCTTCAGGTTGCAGAGACCAACCTTATGACAATTATGGTGAAAAGTGCTACCGAAAAATACCAAATAGGTCTCAACCTAGCCCTTATTCCAAAAGCGGTGCCACACACCTCTTGGGAAGATCCAGTTACTTTGGCCTAGCCTTCCATTGGTCTGGAGAAGGAATCCCCATTCCTAGCTGATGAAGAAAATGATTCTGAAAGGAACGGTGAAAAGTGCGGATCCTGTTTCAGTCTTTAGACTGAAACAGGATCCGCACTATTCACCTGTCACACAAAGGCGCACTTCTCATGTCTGGTGCTAGTCCAACAAACCCAGGACTGACAGAGGCCCTGCAATTGCCACCCCAGAAAATTATCTCATCTCCAAAGAAGGATTCTTAGGCTAACGGTTGAAAAGTGCTCCCAATCTTGAAACAGTGGTGAAAGGACGATGAAATAATCCTGAAAAGAATCCTATCTCCAAAGACTCTGGTGCCAGGTATGGGAAATACCAAGTTATCTGGGCCTAAGGGGAGTTTTTTCTGCCAAAAGCATCATAGGCTTAAGGATGCAGAGACCAACCTTATCACTATTGCTGTGCAAAACGCCATGGAAATGGCAAATAATTACCAACATACTGGTGATTTCAAAAGTGTCAGGATGAAATCTGAAGCACCATCCACGCTTTTGCCATCTCACGCAAATATGCACTTACCAACTATGGAGGTAATCAAATCAAACACAGGGCTGGCAGAAGGCCGGCCCTTACACCCCACACAGAAATCTCAACTAGGAGGGTGGATTCTTATGGTAATGAGTGAAACCGGCTCTGGTTCTGAAAATAATGGTGAAACCACAGTGGAATAATACTTAAAAGAACACTTTCTTGATAGTCTCTCGTACCCACTGTTTGAAATGCCAAGTTTATTGGGCCTCAGCATGTTTCTGTCTGTGAAAACTATCCTATGCTTCAGCATGCAGAGACGAACCTTATGACAATTATGGTGAAAAGTGCTACGGAAAAATACCAAATAGGTCTCAACCTAGCGCTTATTCCAAAAGCGGTGCCACACACCTCTTGGGAAGATCCAGTTACTTTGGCCTAGCCTTCCATTGGTCTGGAGAAGGAATCGCCATTCCTAGCTGATGAAGCAAATGATTCTGAAAGGAACGGTGAAAAGTGCGGATCCTGTTTCAGTCTTTAGACTGAAACAGGATCCGCACTATTCACCTGTCACACAAAGGCGCAATTCTCATGTCTGGTGCTAGTCCAACAAACCCAGGACTGACAGAGGCCCTGCAATTGCCACCCCAGAAAATTATCTCATCTCCAAAGAAGGATTCTTAGGCTAACGGTTGAAAAGTGCTCCCGATCTTGAAACAGTGGTGAGAGGACGATGAAATAATCCTGAAAACAATCCTATCTCCAAAGACTCTGGTGCCAGGTATGGGAAATACCAAGTTTTCTGGGCCTCAGGGGAGTTTTTTCTGCGAAAAGCATCATAGGCTTGAGGTGCAGAGACCAACCTTATCACTATTGCTGTGCAAAACGCCATGGAAATGGCAAATAATTACCAACATACTGCTGATTTCAAAAGTGTCAGGATGAATCCTGAAGCGGGATCCACACTTTTCCCATCTAACGAAAATATGCCATTACCAACTCCGGAGGTAAACAAATCAAACACAGGGCTGACAGAAGGCCCGCTGTACACCCCACACAGAAATCTCAACTAGGAGGGTGGATTCTTATGCTAATGAGTGAAACCGGCTATGGTTCTGAAAATAATGGTGAAACCACAGTGGAATAATACCTAAAAGAACACTTTCTTGATAGTCTCTCGTACCAGCTATTGGAAATGCCACGTTTCCTGGGCCTCAGCATGTTTCTGTCTATGAGAACTATCCTATGCTTCAGGTTGCAGAGACCAACATTATGACAATTATGGTAAAAAGTGCTACCGAAAAATACCAAATAGGTCTCAACCTAGCCCTTATTCCAAAAGCGGTGCCACACACCTCTTGGGAAGATCCAGTTACTTTGGCCTAGCCTTCCATTGGTCTGGAGAAGGAATCCCCATTCCTAGCTGATGAAGCAAATGATTCTGAAAGGAACGGTGAAAAGTGCGGATCCTGTTTCAGTCTTTAGACTGAAACAGGATCCGCACTATTCACCTGTCACACAAAGGCGCACTTCTCATGTCTGGTGCTAGTCCAACAAACCCAGTACTGACAGAGGCCCTGCAATTGCCACCCCAGAAAATTATCTCATCTCCAAAGAAGGATTCTTAGGCTAACGGTTGAAAAGTGCTCCCGATCTTGAAACAGTGGTGAAAGGACGATGAAATAATCCTGAAAAGAATCCTATCTCCAAAGACTCTAGTGCCAGGTATGGGAAATACCAAGCTTTCTGGGCGTCAGGGGAGTTTTTTCTGCGAAAAGCATCATAGGCTTAAGGATGCAGAGACCAACCTTATCACTATTGCTGTGCAAAACGCCATGGAAATGGCAAATAATTACCAACATACTGGTGATTTCAAAAGTGTCAGGATGAAATCTGAAGCACCATCCACGCTTTTGCCATCTCACGCAAATATGCACTTACCAACTATGGAGGTAATCAAATCAAACACAGGGCTGGCAGAAGGCTCGCCCTTACACCCCACACAGAAATCTCAACTATGAGGGAGGATTCTTATGGTAATGATTGAAACCGGCTCTGGTTCTGAAAATAATGGTGAAACCACAGTGGAATAATACTTAAAAGAACACTTTCTTGATAGTCTCTAGTACCCACTGTTTGAAATGCCAAGTTTATTGGGCCTCAGCATGTTTCTGTCTGTGAAGACTATCCTATGCTTCAGCATGCAGAGACCAACCTTATGACAATTATGGTGAAAAGTGCTACGGAAAAATACCAAATAGTTCTCAACTTAGCGCTTATTCCAAAAGCGGTGCCACACACCTCTTGGGAAGATCCAGTTACTTTGGCCTAGCTTTCTATTGGTCTGGAGAAGGAATCGCCATTCCTAGCTGATGAAGCAAATGATTCTGAAAGGAACGGTGAAAATTGCGGATCCTGTTTCAGTCTTTAGACTGAAACAGGATCCGCACTATTCACCTGTCACACAAAGGCGCACTTCTCATGTCTGGTGCTAGTCCAACAAACCCAGGACTGACAGAGGCCCTGCAATTGCCACCCCAGAAAATTATCTCATCTCCAAAGAAGGATTCTGAGGCTAACCGTTGAAAAGTGCTCCCGATCTTGAAACAGTGGTGAAAGGACGATGAAATAATCCTGAAAAGAATCCTATCTCCAAAGACTCTGGTGCCAGGTATGGGAAATACCAAGTTATCTGGGCCTAAGGGGAGTTTTTTCTGCGAAAAGCATCATAGGCTTCAGGATGCAGAGACCACCTTATCACTATTGCTGTGCAAAACGCCATGGAAATGGCAAATAATTACCAACATACTGGTGATTTCAAAAGTGTCAGGATGAAATCTGAAGCACCATCCACGCTTTTGCCATCTCACGCAAATATGCACTTACCAACTATGGAGGTAATCAAATCAAACACAGGGCTGGCAGAAGGCCGGCCCTTACACCCCACACAGAAATCTCAACTATGAGGGAGGATTCTTATGGTAATGAGTGAAACCGGTTTTGGTTCTGAAAATAATGGTGAAACCACAGTGGAATAATACTTAAAAGAACACTTTCTTGATAGTCTCTAGTACACACTGTTTGAAATGCCAAGATTATTGGGCCTCAGCATGTTTCTGTCTGTGAAAACTATCCTATGCTTCAGCATGCAGAGACGAACCTTATGACAATTATGGTGAAAAGTGCTACGGAAAAATACCAAATAGGTCTCAACCTAGCGCTTATTCCAAAAGCGGTGCCACACACCTCTTGGGAAGATCCAGTTACTTTGGTCTAGCCTTCCATTGGTCTGGAGAAGGAATCGCCATTCCTAGCTGATGAAGCAAATGATTCTGAAAGGAACGGTGAAAAGTCCGGATCCTGTTTCAGTCTTTAGACTGAAACAGGATCCGCACTATTCACCTGTCACACAAAGGCGCACTTCTCTTGTCTGGTGCTAGTCCAACAAACCCAGGACTGACAGAGGCCCTGCAATTGCCACCCCAGAAAATTATCTCATCTCCAAAGAGGGATTCTTAGGCTAACGGTTGAAAAGTGCTCCCGATCTTGAAACAGTGGTGAAAGGACAATGAAATAATCCTGAAAACAATCCTATCTCCAAAGACTCTGGTGCCAGGTATGGGAAATACCAAGTTTTCTGGGCCTCAGGGGAGTTTTTTCTGCGAAAAGCATCATACGCTTGAGGTGCAGAGACCAACCTTATCACTATTGCTGTGCAAAACGCCATGGAAATGGCAAATAATTACCAACATACTGCTGATTTCAAAAGTGTCAGGATGAATCCTGAAGCGGGATCCACACTTTTCCCATCTCACGAAAATATGCCCTTACCAACTCCGGAGGTAAACAAATCAAACACAGGGCACACAGAAGGCCCGCTGTACACCCCACACAGAAATCTCAACTAGGAGGGTGGATTCTTATGCTAATGAGTGAAACCGGCTCTGGTTCTGAAAATAATGGTGAAACCACAGTGGAATAATACCTAAAAGAACACTTTCTTGAAAGTCTCTCGTACCAGCTATTGGAAATGCCACGTTTCCTGGGCCTCAGCATGTTTCTGTCTGTGAAAACTATCCTATGCTTCAGGTTGCAGAGACCAACATTATGACAATTATGGTGAAAAGTGCTACCGAAAAATACCAAATAGGTCTCAACCTAGCCCTTATTCCAAAAGCGGTGCCACACACCTCTTGGGAAGATCCAGTTACTTTGGCCTAGCCTTCCATTGGTCTGGAGAAGGAATCCCCATTCCTAGCTGATGAAGAAAATGATTCTGAAAGGAACGGTGAAAAGTGCGGATCCTGTTTCAGTCTTTAGACTGAAACAGGATCCGCACTATTCACCTGTCACACAAAGGCGCACTTCTCATGTCTGGTGCTAGTCCAACAAACCCAGTACTGACAGAGGCCCTGCAATTGCCACCCCAGAAAATTATCTCATCTCCAAAGAAGGATTCTTAGGCTAACGGTTGAAAAGTGCTCCCGATCTTGAAACAGTGGTGAAAGGACGATGAAATAATCCTGAAAACAATCCTATCTCCAAAGACTCTGGTGCCAGGTATGGGAAATACCAAGCTTTCTGGGCGTCAGGGGAGTTTTTTCTGCGAAAAGCATCATAGGCTTGAGGATGCAGAGACCAACCTTATCACTATTGCTGTGCAAAATGCCATGGAAATGGCAAATAATTACCAACATACTGCTGATTTCAAAAGTGTCAGGATGAAATCTGAAGCACCATCCACGCTTTTGCCATCTCACGCAAATATGCACTTACCAACTATGGAGGTAATCAAATCAAACACAGGGCTGGCAGAAGGCCCGCCCTTACACCCCACACAGAAATCTCAACTATGAGGGAGGATTCTTATGGTAATGAGTGAAACCGGCTCTGGTTCTGAAAATAATGGTGAAACCACAGTGGAATAATACTTAAAAGAACACTTTCTTGATAGTCTCTAGTACCCACTGTTTGAAATGCCAAGTTTATTGGGCCTCAGCATGTTTCTGTCTGTGAAAACTATCCTATGCTTCAGCATGCAGAGACCAACCTTATGACAATTATGGTGAAAAGTGCTACGGAAAAATACCAAATAGTTCTCAACTTAGCGCTTATTTCAAAAGCGGTGCCACACACCTCTTGGGAAGATCCAGTTACTTTGGCCTAGCCTTCCATTGGTCTGGAGAAGGAATCGCCATTCCTAGCTGATGAAGCAAATGATTCTGAAAGGAACGGTGAAAAGTGCGGATCCTGTTTCAGTCTTTAGACTGAAACAGGATCCGCACTATTCACCTGTCACACAAAGGCACACTTCTCATGTCTGGTGCTAGTCCAACAAACCCAGGACTGACAGAGGCCCTGCAATTGCCACCCCAGAAAATTATCTCATCTGCAAAGAGGGATTCTGAGGCTAACGGTTAAAAAGTGCTCCCGATCTTGAAACAGTGGTGAAAGGACGATGAAATAATCCTGAAAAGAATCCTATCTCCAAAGACTCTGGTGCCAGGTATGGGAAATACCAAGTTATCTGGGCCTAAGGGGAGTTTTTTCTGCGAAAAGCATCATAGGCTTAAGGATGCAGAGACCAACCTTATCACTATTGCTGTGCAAAACGCCATGGAAATGGCAAATAATTACCAACATACTGGTGATTTCAAAAGTGTCAGGATGAAATCTGAAGCACCATCCACGCTTTTGCCATCTCACGCAAATATGCACTTACCAACTATGGAGGTAACCAAATCAAACACAGGGCTGGCAGAAGGCCGGCCCTTACACCCCACACAGAAATCTCACCTATGAGGGAGGATTCCTATGGTAATGCGTAAAACCGGCTCTGGTTCTGAAAATAATGGTGAAACCACAGTGCAATAATACTTAAAAGAACACTTTCTTGATAGTCTCTAGTACCCACTGTTTGAAATGCCAAGTTTATTGGGCCTCAGCATGTTTCTGTCTGTGAAACTATCCTATGCTTCAGCATGCAGAGACCAACCTTATGACAATTATGGTGAAAAGTGCTACAGAAAAATACCAAATAGTTCTCAACTTAGCGCTTATTTCAAAAGCGGTGCGACACACCTCTTGGGAAGATCCAGTTGCTTTGGCCTAGCCTTCCATTGGTCTGGAGAAGGAATCGCCATTCCTAGCTGATGAAGCAAATGATTCTGAAAGAAACGGTGAAAAGTGCGGATCCTGTTTCAGTCTTTAGACTGAAACAGGAGCCGCACTATTCACCTGTCACACAAAGGCGCACTGCTCATGTCTGGTGCTAGTCCTACAAACCCAGGACTGACAGAGGCCCTGCAATTGCCACCCCAGAAAATTATCTCATCTCCAAAGTAGGATTCTGAGGCTAACGGTTTAAAAGTGCTCCCGATCTTGAAACAGTGGTCAAAGGACGATGAAATAATCCTGAAAACAATCCTATCTCCAAAGACTCTGGTGCCAGGTATGGGAAATACCAAGTTATCTGGGACGAAGGCGAGTTGTTTCTGCGAAAAGCATCATAGGCTTAAGGATGCAGAGACCAACCTTATCACTATTGCTGTGCAAAACGCCATGGAAATGGCAAATAAATACCAACATACTGGTGATTTCAAAAGTGTCAGGATGAAATCTGAAGCACCATCCACGCTTTGCCCATCTGACGCAAATATGCACTTACCAACTATGGAGGTAATCAAATCAAACACAGGGCTGGCAGAAGGCCCGCCCTTACACCCCACACAGAAATCTCAACTATGAGGGAGGATTCTTATGGTAATGCGTGAAACCGGCTCTGGTTCTGAAAATAATGGTGAAACCACAGTGGAATAATACTTAAAAGAACACTTTTTTGATAGTCTCTAGTACCCACTGTTTGAAATGCCAAGTTTATTGGGCCTCAGCATGTTTCTGTCTGTGAAAACTATCCTATGCTTCAGCATGCAGAGACCAACCTTATGACAATTATGGTGAAAAGTGCTACGGAAAAATACCAAATAGTTCTCAACTTAGCGCTTATTTCAAAAGCGGTGCCACACACCTCTTGGGAAGATCCAGTTACTTTGGCCTAGCCTTCCATTGGTCTGGAGAAGGAATCGCCATTCCTAGCTGATGAAGCAAATGATTCTGAAAGGAACGGTGAAAAGAGCGGATCCTGTTTCAGTCTTTAGACTGAAACAGGAGCCGCACTATTCACCTGTCACACAAAGGCGCACTTCTCATGTCTGGTGCTAGTCCTACAAACCCAGGACTGACAGAGGCCCTGCAATTGCCACCCCAGAAAATTATCTCATCTCCAAAGAATGATTCTGAGGCTAACGGTTTAAAAATGCTCCCGATCTTGAAACAGTGGTCAAAGGACGATGAAATAATCCTGAAAACAATCCTATCTCCAAAGACTCTGGTGCCAGGTATGGGAAATACCACGTTTTCTGGGCCTCAGGGGAGTTTTTTCTCCGAAAAGCATCATAGGCTTGAGGATGCAGAGACCAACCTTACCACTATTGCTGTGCAAAACATCATGGAAATGGCAAATAATTACCAACATACTGCTGATTTCAAAAGTGTCAGGATGAATCCTGAAGCGGGATCCACACTTTTCCCATCTCACGAAAATATGCGCTTACCAACTCCGGAGGTAAACAAATCAAACACAGGGCTGACAGAAGGCCCGCTGTACACCCCACACAGAAATATCAACTAGGAGGGTGGATTCTTATGCTAATGAGTGAAACCGGCTCTGGTTCTGAAAATAATGGTGAAACCACAGTGGAATAATACCTAAAAGAACACTTTCTTGATAGTCTCACGTACCAGCTATTGGAAATGCCACGTTTCCTGGGCCTCAGCATGTTTCTGTCTGTGAAAACTATCCTATGCTTCAGGTTGCAGAGACCAACCTTATGACAATTATGGTGAAAAGTGCTATGGAAAAATACCAAATAGGTCTCAAGCTAGCGATTATTTCAAAAGCGGTGCAACACACACCTCTTGGGAAGATCCAGTTACTTTGGCCTAGCCTTCCATTGGTCTGGAGAAGGAATCGCCATTCCTAGCTGATGAAGCAAATGATTCTGAAAGGAACGGTGAAAAGTGCGGATCCTGTTTCAGTCTTTAGACTGAAACAGGATCCGCACTATTCACCTGTCACACAAAGGCGCACTTCTCATGTCTGGTGCTAGTCCAACAAACCCAGGACTGACAGAGGCCCTGCAATTGCCACCCCAGAAAATTATCTCATCTCCAAAGAAGGATTCTGAGGCTAACGGTTGAAAAATGCTCCCGATCTTGAAACAGTGGTGAAAAGACGATGAAATAATCCTGAAAACAATCCTATCTCCAAAGACTCTGGTGCCAGGTATGGGAAATACCAAGTTATCTGGGCCTAAGGGGAGTTTTTTCTGCGAAAAGCATCATAGGCTTAAGGATGCAGAGACAAACCTTATCACTATTGCTGTGCAAAACGCCATGGAAATGGCAAATAATTACCAACATACTGCTGATTTCAAAAGTGTCAGGATGAATCCTGAAGCGGGATCCACACTTTTCCCATCTCACGAAAATATGCCCTTACCAACTCCGGAGGTAAACAAATCAAACACAGGGCTGACAGAAGGCCCGCTGTACACCCCACACAGAAATCTCAACTAGGAGGGTGGATTCTTATGCTAATGAGTGAAACCGGCTCTGGTTCTGAAAATAATGGTGAAACCACAGTGGAATAATACCTAAAAGAACACTTTCTTGATAGTCTCTCGTACCAGCTATTGGAAATGCCACGTTTCCTGGGCCTCAGCATGTTTCTGTCTGTGAAAACTATCCTATGCTTCAGGTTGCAGAGACCAACCTTATGACAATTATGGTGAAAAGTGCTACCGAAAAATACCAAATAGGTCTCAACCTAGCGCTTATTCCAAAAGCGGTGCCACACACCTCTTGGGAAGATCCAGTTACTTTGGCCTAGCCTTCCATTGGTCTGGAGAAGGAATCGCCATTCCTAGCTGATGAAGCAAATGATTCTGAAAGGAACGGTGAAAAGTGCGGATCCTGTTTCAGTCTTTAGACTGAAACAGGATCCGCACTATTCACCTGTCACACAAAGGCGCACTTCTCATGTCTGGTGCTAGTCCAACAAACCCAACACTGACAGAGGCCCTGCAATTGCCACCCCAGAAAATTATCTCATCTCCAAAGAAGGATTCTGAGGCTAACGGTTGAAAAATGCTCCCGATCTTGAAACAGTGGTGAAAGGACGATGAAATAATACTGAAAACAATCCTATCTCCAAAGACTCTGGTGCCAGGTATGGGAAATACCAAGTTATCTGGGCCTAAGGGGAGTTTTTTCTATGAAAAGCATCATAGGTTTATGGATGCAGAGACCAACGTTATCACTATTGCTGTGCAAAACGCCATGGAAACGGCAAATAATTACCAACATACTGGTGATTTCAAAAGTGTCAGGATGAAATCTGAAGCACCATCCACGCCTTGCCCATCTCACGCAAATATGCACTTACCAACTATGGAGGTAATCAAATCAAACACAGGGCTGGTAGAAGGCCCCCCCTTACACCCCACACAGAAATCTCAACTATGAGGGAGGATTCTTATGGTAATGCGTGAAACCGGCTCAGGTTCTGAAAATAATGGTGAAACCACAGTGGAATAATACTTAAAAGAACACTTTCTTAATAGTCTCTAGTACCCACTGTTTGAAATGCCAAGTTTATTGGGCCTGAGCATGTTTCCGTCTGTGAAAACTATCCTATGCTTCAGCATGCAGAGACCAACCTTATGACAATTATGGTGAAAAGTTGTACGGAAAAATACCAAATAGTTCTCAACTTAGCGCTTATTTCAAAAGCGGTGTGACACACCTCTTGGGAAGATCCAGTTACTTTGGCCTAGCCTTCCATTGGTCTGGAGAAGGAATCGCCATTCCTAGCTGATGAAGCAAATGATTCTGAAAGGAACGGTGAAAAGTGCGGATCCTGTTTCAGTCTTTAGACTGAAACAGGATCCGCACTATTCACCTGTCACACAAAGGCGCACTTCTCATGTCTGGTGCTAGTCCAACAAACTCAGGACTGACAGAGGCCCTGCAATTGCCACCCCAGAAAATTATCTCATCTCCAAAGAAGGATTCTTAGGCTAACGGTTGAAAAGTGCTCCCGATCTTGAAACAGTGGTGAAAGGACGATGAAATAATCCTGAAAACAATCCTATCTCCAAAGACTCTGGTGCCAGGTATGGGAAATACCAAGTTATCTGGGCCTCAGGGGAGTTTTTTCTGCGAAAAGCATCATAGGCATGAGGATGCAGAGACCAACCTTATCACTATTGCTGTGCAAAACGCCATGGAAATGGCAAATAATTACCAACATACTGCTGATTTCAAAAGTGTCAGGATCAATCCTGAAGAGGCATCCACACTTTTCCCATCTCACGAAAATATGCCCTTACCAACTCCGGAGGTAAACAAATCAAACACAGGGCTGACAGAAGGCCCGCTGTACACCCCACACAGAAATCTCAACTAGGAGGGTGGATTCTTATGCTAATGAGTGAAACCGGCTCTGGTTCTGAAAATAATGGTGATACCACAGTGGAATAATACCTAAAAGAACACTTTCTTGATAGTCTCTCGTACCAGCTTTTGGAAATGCCACGTTTCCTGGGCCTCAGCATGTTTCTGTCTGTGAAAACTATCCTATGCTTCAGGTTGCAGAGACCAACCTTATGACAATTATGGTGAAAAGTGTTACCGAAAAATACCAAATAGGTCTCAACCTAGCGCTTATTCCAAAAGCGGTGCCACACACCTCTTGGGAAGATCCAGTTACTTTGGCCTAGCCTTCCATTGGTCTGGAGAAGGAATCGCCATTCCTAGCTGATGAAGCAAATGACTCTGAAAGGAACGGTGAAAAGTGCGGATCCTGTTTCACTCTTTAGACTGAAACAGGATCCGCACTATTCACCTGTCACACAAAGGCGCACTTCTCATGTCTGGTGCTAGTCCAACAAACCCAGGACTGACAGAGGCCCTGCAATTGCCACCCCAGAAAATTATCTCATCTCCAAAGAAGGATTCTGAGGCTAACGGTTGAAAAATGCTCCCAATCTTGAAACAGTGGTGAAAGGACGATGAAATAATACTGAAAACAATCCTATCTCCAAAGACTCTGGTGCCAGGTATGGGAAATACCAAGTTATCTGGGACTAAGGGGAGTTTTTTCTGTGAAAAGCATCGTAGGTTTAAGGATGCAGAGACCAACCTTATCACTATTGCTGTGCAAAACGCCATGGAAATGGCAAATAATTACCAACATACTGGTGATTTCAAAAGTGTCAGGATGAAATCTGAAGCACCATCCACGCCTTGCCCATCTCACGCAAATATGCACTTACCAACTATAGAGGTAATCAAATCAAACACAGGGCTGGCAGAAGGCCCGCCCTTACACCCCTCACAGAAATCTCAACTAGGAGGGTGGATTCTTATGCTAATGAGTGAAACCGGCTCTGGTTCTGAAAATAATGGTGAAACCACAGTGGAATAATACCTAAAAGAACACTTTCTTGATAGTCTCTCGTACCAGCTATTGGAAATGCCACGTTTCCTGGGCCTCAGCATGTTTCTGTCTGTGAAAACTATCCTATGCTTCAGGATGCAGAGACCAACCTTATGACAATTATGGTGAAAAGTGGTACGGAAAAATACCAAATAGTTCTCAACTTAGCGCTTATTTCAAAAGCGGTGCCACACACCTCTTGGGAAGATCCAGTTACTTTGGCCTAGCCTTCCATTGGTCTGGAGAAGGAATCGCCATTCCTAGCTGATGAAGCAAATGATTCTGAAAGGAACGGTGAAAAGTGCGGATCCTGTTTCAGTCTTTAGACTGAAACAGGAGCCGCACTATTCACCTGTCACACAAAGGCGCACTTCTCATGTCTGGTGCTAGTCCAACAAACCCAGGACTGACAGAGGCCCTGCAATTGCCACCCCAGAAAATTATCTCATCTCCAACGAAGGATTCTGAGGCTAATGTTTGAAAAATGCTCCCGATCTTGAAACAGTGGTGAAAGGACGATGAAATAATCCTGAAAACAATCCTATCTCCAAAGACTCTGGTGCCAGGTATGGGAAATACCAAGTTTTCTGGGCCTCAGGGGAGTTTTTTCTGCGAAAAGCATCATAGGCTTGAGGATGCAGAGACCAACCGTATCACTACTGCTGTGCAAAACGCCATGGAAATGGCAAATAATTACCAACATCCTGCTGATTTCAAAAGTGTCAGGATGAATCCTGAAGCGGGATCCACACTTTTCCCTTCTCACGAAAATATGCCCTTACCAACTATGGAGGTAATCAAATCAAACACAGGGCTGACAGAAGGCCCGTTGTACACCCCACCCAGAAATCTCAACTACGAGGGTGGATTCTTATGGTAATGCGTGAAACCGGCTCTGGTTCTGAAAATAATGGTGAAACCACAGTGGAATAATACCTAAAAGAACACTTTCTTGATAGTCTCTCGTACCAGCTATTGGAAATGCCACATTTCCTGGGCCTCAGCATGTTTCTGTCTGTGAAAACTATCCTATGCTTCAGGATGCAGAGACCAACCTTATGACAATTATGGTGAAAAGTGCTACGGAAAAATACCAAATAGGTCTCAACCTAGCGCTTATTTCAAAAGCGGTGCCACACACCTCTTGGGAAGATCCAGTTACTTTGCCCTAGCCATCCATTGGTCTGGAGAAGGAATCACCATTCCTAGCTGATGAAGCAAATGATTCTGAAAGGAACGGTGAAAAGTGCGGATCCTGTTTCAGTCTTCAGACTGAAACAGGATCCGCACTATTCACCTGTCACACAAAGGCGCACTTCTCATGTCTGGTGCTAGTCCAACAAACCCAGGACTGACAGAGGCCCTGCAATTGCCACCCCAGAAAATTATCTCATGTCCAACGAAGGATTCTGAGGCTAATGGTTGAAAAATGCTCCCGATCTTGAAACAGTGGTGAAAGGACGATGAAATAATACTGAAAACAATCCTATCTCCAAAGACTCTGGTGCCAGGTATGGGAAATACCAAGTTATCTGGGCCTCAGGGGAGTTTTTTCTGCGAAAAGCACCATAGGCTTAAGGATGCAGAGACCAACCTTATCACTATTGCTGTGCAAAACGCCATGGAAATGGCAAATAATTATCAACATACTGGTGATTTCAAAGGTGTCAGGATGAAATCTGAAGCACCATCCACGCCTTGCCCATCTCACGCAAATATGCACTTACCAACTATGGAGGTAATCAAATCAAACACAGGGCTGGCAGAAGGCCCGCCCTTACACCCCACACAGACATCTCAACTATGAGGGAGGATTCTTATGGTAATGCGTGAAACCGGCTCTGGTTCTGAAAATAATGGTGAAACCACAGGGGAATAATACTTAAAAGAACACTTTCTTGATAGTCTCTAGTACCCACTGTTTGAAATGCCAAGTTTATTGGGCCTCAGCATGTTTCTGTCTGTGAAAACTATCCTATGCTTCAGGATGCAGAGACCAACCTTATGACAATTATCGTGAAAAGTGGTATGGAAAAATACCAAATAGTTCTCAACTTAGCGCTTATTTCAAAAGCGGTGCCACACACCTCTTGGGAAGATCCAGTTACTTTGGCCTAGCCTTCCATTGGTCTGGAGAAGGAATCGCCATTCCTAGCTGATGAAGCAAATGATTCTGAAAGGAACGGTGAAAAGTGCGGATCCTGTTTCAGTCTTTAGACTGAAACAGGATCCGCACTATTCAACTGACACACAAAGGCGCACTTCTCATGTCTGGTGTAGTCCAACAAACCCAGGACTGACAGAGGCCCTGCAATTGCCACCCCAGAAAATTATCTCATCTCCAAAGAAGGATTCTTAGGCTAAAGGTTGAAAAGTGCTCCCGATCTTGAAACAGTGGTGAAAGGACGATGAAATAATCCTGAAAACAATCCTATCTCCAAAGACTCTGGTGCCAGGTATGGGAAATACCAAGTTTTCTGGGCCCCAGGGGAGTTTTTCCTGCGAAAAGCATCATAGGCTTGAGGATGCAGAGACCAACCTTATCACTATTGCTGTGCAAAACGCCATGGAAATGGCAAATAATTACCAACATCCTGCTGATTTCAAAAGTGTCAGGATGAATCCTGAAGCGGGATCCACACTTTTCCCATCTCACGAAAATATGCCCTTACCAACTCCGGAGGTAAACAAATCAAACACAGGCCACACAGAAGGCACGCTGTACACCCCTCACAGAAATCTCAACTAGGAGGGTGGATTCTTATGCTAATGAGTGAAACCGGCTCTGGTTCTGAAAATAATGGTGAAACCACAGTGGAATAATACCTAAAAGAACACTTTCTTGATAGTCTCTCGTACCAGCTATTGGAAATGCCACGTTTCCTGGGCCTCAGCATGTTTCTGTCTGTGAAAACTATCCTATGCTTCAGGATGCAGAGACCAACCTTATGACAATTATGGTGAAAAGCGATACGGAAAAATACCAAATAGGTCTCAAGCTAGCGCTTATTTCAAAAGCGGTGCCACACACCTCAAGGGAAGATCCAGTTACTTTGGCCTAGCCTTCCATTGGTCTGGAGAAGGAATCGCCATTCCTAGCTGATGAAGCAAATGATTCTGAAAGGAACGGTGAAAAGTGCGGATCCTGTTTCAGTCTTTAGACTGAAGCAGGATCCGCACTATTCACCTGTCACACAAAGGCGCACTTCTCATGTGTGGTGCTAGCCCAACAAACCCAGGACTGACAGAGGCCCTGCAATAGCCACCCCAGAAAATTATCTCATCTCCAAAGAAGGATTCTGAGGCTAACGGTTGAAAAATGCTCCCGATCTTGAAACAGTGGTGAAAGGACGATGAAATAATATTGAAAACAATCCTATCTCCAAAGACTCTGGTGCCAGGTATGGGAAATACCAAGTTATCTGGGCCTCAGGGGAGTTTTTTCTGCGAAAAGCATCATAGGCTTAAGGATGCAGAGACCAACCTTATCACTACTGCTGTGCAAAACGCCATGGAAACGGCAAATAATTATCAACATACTGGTGATTTCAAAGGTGTCAGGATGAAATCTGAAGCACCATCCATGCTTTTCCCATCTCACGCAAATATGCACTTACCAACTATGGAGGTAATCAAATCAAACACAGGGCTGGCAGAAGGCCCGCCCTTACACCCCACACAGACATCTCAACTATGAGGGAGGATTCTTATGGTAATGCGTGAAACCGGCTCTGGTTCTGAAAATAATGGTGAAACCACAGTGGAATAAACTTAAAAGAACACTTTCTTGATAGTCTCTAGTACCCACTGTTTGAAATGCCAAGTTTATTGGGCCTCAGCATGTTTCTGTCTGTGAAAACTATCCTATGCTTCAGGATGCAGAGACCAACCTTATGACAATTATGGTGAAAAGTGGTACGGAAAAATACCAAATAGTTCTCAACTTAGCGCTTATTTCAAAAGCGGTGCCACACACCTCTTGGGAAGATCCAGTTACTTTGGCCTAGCCTTCCATTGGTCTGGAGAAGGAATCGCCATTCCTAGCTGATGAAGCAAATGATTCTGAAAGGAACGGTGAAAAGTGCGGATCCTGTTTCAGTCTTTAGACTGAAACAGGAGCCGCACTATTCACCTGTCACACAAAGGCGCACTTCTCATGTCTGGTGCTAGTCCAACAAACCCAGGACTGACAGAGGCCCTGCAATTGCCACCCCAGAAAATTATCTCATCTCCAAAGAATGATTCTGAGGCTAACGGTTTAAAAATGCTCCCGATCTTGAAACAGTGGTGAAAGGACGATGAAATAATCCTGAAAGCAATCCTATCTCCAAAGACTCTGGTGCCAGGTATGGGAAATACCAATCTTTCTGGGCCTCAGGGGAGTTTTTTCTGCGAAAAGCATCATAGGCTTGAGGATGCAGAGACCAACCTTATCACTATTACTGTGCAAAACGCCATGGAAATGGCAAATAATTACCAACATACTGCTGATTTCAAAAGTGTCAGGATGAATCCTGAAGCGGGATCCACACTTTTCCCATCTCACGAAAATATGCCCTTACCAACTCCGGAGGTAAACAAATCAAACACAGGGCACACAGAAGGCCCGCTGTACACCCCTCACAGAAATCTCAACTAGGAGGGTGGATTCTTATGCTAATGAGTGAAACGGGCTCTGGTTCTGAAAATAATGGTGAAACCACAGTGGAATAATACCTAAAAGAACACTTTCTTGATAGTCTCTCGTACCAGCTATTGGAAATGCCACGTTTCCTGGGCCTCAGCATGTTTCTGTCTGTGAAAACTATCCTATGCTTCAGGATGCAGAGACCAACCTTATGACAATTATGGTGAAAAGTGCTACGGAAAAATACCAAATAGGTCTCAAGCTAGCACTTATTCCAAAAGCGGTGCCACACACCTCTTGGGAAGATCCAGTTACTTTGGCCTAGCCTTCCATTGGTCTGGAGAAGGAATCGCCATTCCTAGCTGATGAAGCAAATGATTCTGAAAGGAACGGTGAAAAGTGCGGATCCTGTTTCAGTCTTTAGACTGAAGCAGGATCCGCACTATTCACCTGTCACACAAAGGTGCACTTCTCATGTGTGGTGCTAGCCCAACAAACCCAGGACTGACAGAGGCCCTGCAATAGCCACCCCAGAAAATTATCTCATCTCCAAAGAAGGATTCTGAGGCTAACGGTTGAAAAATGCTCCCGATCTTGAAACAGTGGTGAAAGGACGATGAAATAATATTGAAAACAATCCTATCTCCAAAGACTCTGGTGCCAGGTATGGGAAATACCAAGTTATCTGGGCCTCAGGGGAGTTTTTTCTGCGAAAAGCATCATAGGCTTAAGGATGCAGAGACCAACCTTATCACTACTGCTGTGCAAAACGCCATGGAAACGGCAAATAATTATCAACATACTGGTGATTTCAAAGGTGTCAGGATGAAATCTGAAGCACCATCCATGCTTTTCCCATCTCACGCAAATATGCACTTACCAACTATGGAGGTAATCAAATCAAACACAGGGCTGGCAGAAGGCCCGCCCTTACACCCCACACAGACATCTCAACTATGAGGGAGGATTCTTATGGTAATGCGTGAAACCGGCTCTGGTTCTGAAAATAATGGTGAAACCACAGTGGAATAAACTTAAAAGAACACTTTCTTGATAGTCTCTAGTACCCACTGTTTGAAATGCCAAGTTTATTGGGCCTCAGCATGTTTCTGTCTGTGAAAACTATCCTATGCTTCAGGATGCAGAGACCAACCTTATGACAATTATGGTGAAAAGTGGTACGGAAAAATACCAAATAGTTCTCAACTTAGCGCTTATTTCAAAAGCGGTGCCACACACCTCTTGGGAAGATCCAGTTACTTTGGCCTAGCCTTCCATTGGTCTGGAGAAGGAATCGCCATTCCTAGCTGATGAAGCAAATGATTCTGAAAGGAACGGTGAAAAGTGCGGATCCTGTTTCAGTCTTTAGACTGAAACAGGAGCCGCACTATTCACCTGTCACACAAAGGCGCACTTCTCATGTCTGGTGCTAGTCCAACAAACCCAGGACTGACAGAGGCCCTGCAATTGCCACCCCAGAAAATTATCTCATCTCCAAAGAATGATTCTGAGGCTAACGGTTTAAAAATGCTCCCGATCTTGAAACAGTGGTGAAAGGACGATGAAATAATCCTGAAAGCAATCCTATCTCCAAAGACTCTGGTGCCAGGTATGGGAAATACCAATCTTTCTGGGCCTCAGGGGAGTTTTTTCTGCGAAAAGCATCATAGGCTTGAGGATGCAGAGACCAACCTTATCACTATTACTGTGCAAAACGATATGGAAATGGCAAATAATTACCAACATACTGCTGATTTCAAAAGTGTCAGGATGAATCCTGAAGCGGGATCCACACTTTTCCCATCTCACGAAAATATGCCCTTACCAACTCCGGAGGTAAACAAATCAAACACAGGGCACACAGAAGGCCCGCTGTACACCCCTCACAGAAATCTCAACTAGGAGGGTGGATTCTTATGCTAATGAGTGAAACGGGCTCTGGTTCTGAAAATAATGGTGAAACCACAGTGGAATAATACCTAAAAGAACACTTTCTTGATAGTCTCTCGTACCAGCTATTGGAAATGCCACGTTTCCTGGGCCTCAGCATGTTTCTGTCTGTGAAAACTATCCTATGCTTCAGGATGCAGAGACCAACCTTATGACAATTATGGTGAAAAGTGCTACGGAAAAATACCAAATAGGTCTCAAGCTAGCGCTTATTCCAAAAGCGGTGCCACACACCTCTTGGGAAGATCCAGTTACTTTGGCCTAGCCTTCCATTGGTCTGGAGAAGGAATCGCCATTCCTAGCTGATGAAGCAAATGATTCTGAAAGGAACGGTGAAAAGTGCGGATCCTGTTTCAGTCTTTAGACTGAAACAGGATCCGCACTATTCACCTGTCACACAAAGGTGCACTTCTCATGTCTGGTGCTAGTCCAACAAACCCAGGACTGACAGAGGCCCTGCAATTGCCACCCCAGAAAATTATCTCATCTCCAAAGAAGGATTCTGAGGCTAACGGTTGAAAAATGCCCCCAATCTTGAAACAGTGGTGAAAGGACGATGAAATAATACTGAAAACAATCCTATCTCCAAAGACTCTGGTGCCAGGTATGGGAAATACCAAGTTATCTGGGCCTAAGGGGAGTTTCTTCTGTGAAAAGCATCATAGGTTTAAGGATGCAGAGACCAACCTTATCACTATTGCTGTGCAAAACGCCATGGAAATGGCAAATAATTACCAACATACTGGTGATTTCAAAAGTGTCAGGATGAAATCTGAAGCACCATCCACGCCTTGCCCATCTCACGCAAATATGCACTTACCAACTATGGAGGTAATCAAATCAAACACAGGGCTGGCAAAAGGCCCGCCCTTACACCCAACACAGACATCTCAACTATGAGGGAGGATTCTTATGGTAATGCGTGAAACCTGCTCTGGTTCTGAAAATAATGGTGAAACCACAGTGGAATAATACTTAAAAGAACACTTTCTTGATAGTCTCTAGTACCCACTGTTTGAAATGCCAAGTTTATTGGGCCTCAGCATGTTTCTGTCTGTGAAAACTATCCTATGCTTCAGGTTGCAGAGACCAACCTTATGACAATTATGGTGAAAAGTGCTACGGAAAAATACCAAATAGGTCTCAAGCTAGCGCTTATTTCAAAAGCGGTGCCACACACCTCTTGGGAAGATCCAGTTACTTTGGCCTAGCCTTCCATTAGTCTGGAGAAGGAATCGCCATTCCTAGCTGATGAAGCAAATGATTCTGAAAGGAACGGTGAAAAGTGCGGATCCTGTTTCAGTCTTTAGACTGAAACAGGATCCGCACTATTCACCTGTCACACAAAGGCGCACTTCTCATGTCTGGTGCTAGTCCAACAAACCCAGGACTGACAGAGGCCCTGCAATTGCCACCCCAGAAAATTATCTCATCTCCAAAGAAGGATTCTTAGGCTAAGGGTTGAAAAGTGCTCCCGATCTTGAAACAGTGGTGAAAGGACGATGAAATAATCCTGAAAGCAATCCTATCTCCAAAGACTCTGGTGCCAGGTATGGGAAATACCAAGCTTTCTGGGCCTCAGGGGAGTTTTTTCTGCGAAAAGCATCATAGGCTTGAGGATGCAGAGACCAACCTTATCACTATTGCTGTGCAAAACGCCATGGAAATGGCAAAGAATTACCAACATACTGCTGATTTCAAAAGTGTCAGGATGAATCCGGAAGCGGGATCCACACTTTTCCCATCTCACGAAAATATGCCCTTACCAACTCCGGAGGTAAACAAATCAAACACAGGGCTGACAGAAGGCCCGCTGTACACCCCACACAGAAATCTCAACTAGGAGGGTGGATTCTTATGCTAATGAGTGAAACCGGCTCTGGTTCTGAAAACAATGGTGAAACCACAGTGGAATAATACCTAAAAGAACACTTTCTTGATAGTCTCTCGTACCAGCTTTTGGAAATGCCACGTTTCCTGGGCCTCAGCATGTTTCTGTCTGTGAAAACTATCCTATGCTTCAGGATGCAGAGACCAACCTTATGACAATTATGGTGGAAAGTGCTACGGAAAAATACCAAATAGTTCTCAACTTAGCGCTTATTTCAAAAGCGGTGCCACACACCTCTTGGGAAGATCCAGTTACTTTGGCCTAGCCTTCCATTGGTCTGGAGAAGGAATCGCCATTCCTAGCTGATGAAGCAAATGATTCTGAAAGGAACGGTGAAAAGTGCCGATCCTGTTTCAGTCTTTAGACTGAAACAGGATCCGCACTATTCACCTGACACACAAAGGCGCACTTCTCATGTCTGGTGTAGTCCAACAAACCCAGGACTGACAGAGGCCCTGCAATTGCCACCCCAGAAAATTATCTCATCTCCAAAGAAGGATTCTTGGGCTACGGTTGAAAACTGCTCCCGATCTTGAAACAGTGGTGAAAGGATGATGAAATAATCCTGAAAACAATCCTATCTCCAAAGACTCTGGTGCCAGGTATGGGAAATACCAAGTTATCTGGGCCTCAGGGGAGTTTTTTCTGCGAAAAGCATCATAGGCTTGAGGATGCAGAGACCAACCGTATCACTACTGCTGTGCAAAACTCCATGGAAATGGCAAATAATTACCAACATCCTGCTGATTGCAAAAGTGTCAGGATGAATCCTGAAGCGGGATCCACACTTTTCCCATCTCACGAAAATATGCCCTTACCAACTATGGAGGTAATCAAATCAAACACAGGGCTGACAGAAGGCCCGCTGTACACCCCACCCAGAAATCTCAACTAGGAGGGTGGATTCTTATGGTAATGCGTGAAACCGGCTCTGGTTCTGAAAATAATGGTGAAACCACAGTGGAATAATACCTAAAAGAACACTTTCTTGATAGTCTCTCGTACCAGCTATTGGAAATGCCACGTTTCCTGGGCCTCAGCATGTTTCTGTCTGTGAAAACTATCCTATGCTTCAGGTTGCAGAGACCAACCTTATGACAATTATGGTGAAAAGTGCTACCGAAAAATACCAAATAGGTCTCAAGCTAGCGCTTATTCCAAAAGCGGTGCCACACACCTCTTGGGAAGATCCAGTTATTTTGGCCTAGCCTTCCATTGGTCTGGAGAAGGAATCCCCATTCCTAGCTGATGAAGAAAATGATTCTGAAAGGAACGGTGAAAAGTGCGGATCCTGTTTCAGTCTTTAGACTGAAACAGGATCCGCACTATTCACCTGTCACACAAAGGCGCACTTCTCATGTCTGGTGCTAGTCCAACAAACCCAGGACTGACAGAGGCCCTGCAATTGCCACCCCAGAAAATTATCTCATCTCCGAAGAACGATTCTTAGGCTAACGGTTGAAAAGTGCTCCCGATCTTGAAACAGTGGTGAAAGGACGATGAAATAATCCTGAAAACAATCCTATCTCCAAAGACTCTGGTGCCAGGTAAGGGAAATACCAAGTTTTCTGGGCCTCAGGGGAGTTTTTTCTGCGAAAACCATCATAGGCTTGAGGATGCAGAGACCAACCTTATCACTATTGCTGTGCAAAACGCCATGGAAATGGCAAATAATTACCAACATACTGCTGATTTCAAAAGTGTCAGGATGAATCCTGAAGCGGGATCCACACTTTTCCCATCTCACGAAAATATGCCCTTACCAACTCCGGAGGTAAACAAATCAAACACAGGGCACACAGAAGGCCCGCTGTACACCCCTCACAGAAATCTCAACTAGGAGGGTGGATTCTTATGCTAATGAGTGAAACCGGCACTGGTTCTGAAAATAATGGTGAAACCACAGTGGAATAATACCTAAAAGAACACTTTCTTGATAGTCTCTCATACCAGCTATTGGAAATGCCACGTTTCCTGGGCCTCAGCATGTTTCTGTCTGTGAAAACGATCCTATGCTTCAGGATGCAGAGACCAACCTTATGACAATTATGGTGAAAAGTGCTACGGAAAAATACCAAATAGGTCTCAAGCTAGCGCTTATTTCAAAAGCGGTGCGACACACCTCTTGGGAAGATCCAGTTACTTTGGCCTAGCCTTCCATTGGTCTGGAGAAGGAATCGCCATTCCTAGCTGATGAAGCAAATGATTCTGAAAGGAACGGTGAAAAGTGCGGATCCTGTTTCAGTCTTTAGACTGAAACAGGATCCGCACTATTCACCTGTCACACAAAGGCGCACTTCTCATGTCTGGTGTAGTCCAACAAACCCAGGACTGACAGAGGCCCTGCAATTGCCACCCCAGAAAATTATCTCATCTCCGAAGAACGATTCTTAGGCTAACGGTTGAAAAGTGCTCCCGATCTTGAAACAGTGGTGAAAGGACGATGAAATAATCCTGAAAACAATCCTATCTCCAAAGACTCTGGTGCCAGGTATGGGAAATACCAAGTTTTCTGGGCCTCAGGGGAGTTTTTTCTGCGAAAACCATCATAGGCTTGAGGATGCAGAGACCAACCTTATCACTATTGCTGTGCAAAACGCCATGGAAATGGCAAATAATTACCAACATACTGCTGATTTCAAAAGTGTCAGGATGAATCCTGAAGCGGGATCCACACTTTTCCCATCTCACGAAAATATGCCCTTACCAACTCCGGAGGTAAACAAATCAAACACAGGGCTGACAGAAGGCCCGCTGTACACCACACACAGAAATCTCAACTAGGAGGGTGGATTCTTATGCTAATGAGTGAAACGGGCTCTGGTTCTGAAAATAATGGTGAAACCACAGTGGAATAATACCTAAAAGAACACTTTCTTGATAGTCTCTCGTACCAGCTATTGGAAATGCCACGTTTCCTGGGCCTCAGCATGTTTCTGTCTGTGAAAACTATCCTATGCTTCAGGTTGCAGAGACCAACCTTATGACAATTATGGTGAAAAGTGCTACGGAAAAATACCAAATAGGTCTCAAGCTAGTGCTTATTTCAAAAGCGGTGCCACCCACCTCTTGGGAAGATCCAGTTACTTTGGCCTAGCCTTCCATTGGTCTGGAGAAGGAATCGCCATTCCTAGCTGATGAAGCAAATGATTCTGAAAGGAACGGTGAAAAGTGCGGATCCTGTTTCAGTCTTTAGACTGAAACAGGATCCGCACTATTCACCTGTCACACAAAGGCGCACTTCTCATGTCTGGTGTAGTCCAACAAACCCAGGACTGACAGAGGCCCTGCAATTGCCACCCCAGATAATTATCTCATCTCCAAAGAAGGATTCTTGGGCTAACGGTTGAAAACTGCTCCCGATCTTGAAACAGTGGTGAAAGGACGATGAAATAATCCTGAAAACAATCCTATCTCCAAAGACTCTGGTGCCAGGTATGGGAAATACCAAGTTTTCTGGGCCTCAGGGGAGTTTTTTCTGCGAAAAGCATCATAGGCTTGTGGATGCAGAGACCAACCGTATCACTACTGCTGTGCAAAACGCCATGGAAATGGCAAATAATTACTAACATCCTGCTGATTTCAAAAGTGTCAGGATGAATCCTGAAGCGGGATCCACACTTTTCCCATCTCACGAAAATATGCCCTTACCAACTATGGAGGTAATCAAATCAAACACAGGGCTGGCAGAAGGCCCGCCCTTACACCCCACACAGACATCTCAACTATGAGGGAGGATTCTTATGGTAATGCGTGAAACCGGCTCTGGTTCTGAAAATAATGGTGAAACCACAGTGGAATAATACTTAAAAGAACACTTTCTTGATAGTCTCTAGTACCCACTGTTTGAAATGCCAAGTTTATTGGGCCTCAGCATGTTTCTGTCTGTGAAAACTATCCTATGCTTCAGGATGCAGAGACCAACCTTATGACAATTATGGTGAAAAGTGCTACGGAAAAATACCAAATAGTTCTCAACTTAGCGCTTATTTCAAAAGCGGTGCCACACACCTCTTGGGAAGATCCAGTTACTTTGGCCTAGCCTTCCATTGGTCTGGAGAAGGAATCGCCATTCCTAGCTGATGAAGCAAATGATTCTGAAAGGAACGGTGAAAAGTGCCGATCCTGTTTCAGTCTTTAGACTGAAACAGGATCCGCACTATTCACCTGACACACAAAGGCGCACTTCTCATGTCTGGTGTAGTCCAACAAACCCAGGACTGACAGAGGCCCTGCAATTGCCACCCCAGAAAATTATCTCATCTCCAAAGAAGGATTCTTGGGCTACGGTTGAAAACTGCTCCCGATCTTGAAACAGTGGTGAAAGGATGATGAAATAATCCTGAAAACAATCCTATCTCCAAAGACTCTGGTGCCAGGTATGGGAAATACCAAGTTATCTGGGCCTCAGGGGAGTTTTTTCTGCGAAAAGCATCATAGGCTTGAGGATGCAGAGACCAACCGTATCACTACTGCTGTGCAAAACTCCATGGAAATGGCAAATAATTACCAACATCCTGCTGATTGCAAAAGTGTCAGGATGAATCCTGAAGCGGGATCCACACTTTTCCCATCTCACGAAAATATGCCCTTACCAACTATGGAGGTAATCAAATCAAACACAGGGCTGACAGAAGGCCCGCTGTACACCCCACCCAGAAATCTCAACTAGGAGGGTGGATTCTTATGGTAATGCGTGAAACCGGCTCTGGTTCTGAAAATAATGGTGAAACCACAGTGGAATAATACTTAAAAGAACACTTTCTTGATAGTCTCTAGTACCCACTGTTTGAAATGCCAAGTTTATTGGGCCTCAGCATGTTTCCGTCTATGAAAACTATCCTATGCTTCAGCATGCAGAGACCAACCTTATGACAATTATGGTGAAAAGTTGTACGGAAAAATACCAAATAGGTCTCAAGCTAGCGCTTATTTCAAAAGCGGTGCCACACACCTCTTGGGAAGATCCAGTTACTTTGGCCTAGCCTTCCATTGGTCTGGAGAAGGAATCGCCATTCCTAGCTGATGAAGCAAATGATTCTGAAAGGAACGGTGAAAAGTGCGGATCCTGTTTCAGTCTTTAGACTGAAACAGGATCCGCACTATTCACCTGTCACACAAAGGCGCACTTCTCATGTCTGGTGCTAGTCCAACAAACCCAGGACTGACAGAGGCCCTGCAATTGCCACCCCAGAAAATTATCTCATCTCCAAAGAAGGATTCTTAGGCTAACGGTTGAAAAGTGCTCCCGATCTTGAAACAGTGGTGAAAGGACGATGAAATAATCCTGAAAGCAATCCTATCTCCAAAGACTCTGGTGCCAGGTATGGGAAATACCAATCTTTCTGGGCCTCAGGGGAGTTTTTTCTGCGAAAAGCATCATAGGCTTGAGGATGCAGAGACCAACCTTATCACTATTACTGTGCAAAACGCCATGGAAATGGCAAATAATTACCAACATACTGCTGATTTCAAAAGTGTCAGGATGAATCCTGAAGCGGGATCCACACTTTTCCCATCTCACGAAAATATGCCCTTACCAACTCCGGAGGTAAACAAATCAAACACAGGGCACACAGAAGGCCCGCTGTACACCCCTCACAGAAATCTCAACTAGGAGGGTGGATTCTTATGCTAATGAGTGAAACGGGCTCTGGTTCTGAAAATAATGGTGAAACCACAGTGGAATAATACCTAAAAGAACACTTTCTTGATAGTCTCTCGTACCAGCTATTGGAAATGCCACGTTTCCTGGTCCTCAGCATGTTTCTGTCTGTGAAAACTATCCTATGCTTCAGGATGCAGAGACCAACCTTATGACAATTATGGTGAAAAGTGCTACGGAAAAATACCAAATAGGTCTCAAGCTAGCGCTTATTCCAAAAGCGGTGCCACACACCTCTTGGGAAGATCCAGTTACTTTGGCCTAGCCTTCCATTGGTCTGGAGAAGGAATCGCCATTCCTAGCTGATGAAGCAAATGATTCTGAAAGGAACGGTGAAAAGTGCGGATCCTGTTTCAGTCTTTAGACTGAAACAGGATCCGCACTATTCACCTGTCACACAAAGGTGCACTTCTCATGTCTGGTGCTAGTCCAACAAACCCAGGACTCACAGAGGCCCTGCAATTGCCACCCCAGAAAATTATCTCATCTCCAAAGAAGGATTCTGAGGCTAACGGTTGAAAAATGCCCCCAATCTTGAAACAGTGGTGAAAGGACGATGAAATAATACTGAAAACAATCCTATCTCCAAAGACTCTGGTGCCAGGTATGGGAAATACCAAGTTATCTGG
Source organism: Lemur catta (assembly GCF_020740605.2). Classification (NCBI taxonomy): domain Eukaryota; kingdom Metazoa; phylum Chordata; class Mammalia; order Primates; family Lemuridae; genus Lemur; species Lemur catta. The sequence continues at coordinate 40,085,835 of NC_059133.1, read as the reverse complement.
GCCTAAGGGGAGTTTCTTCTGTGAAAAGCATCATAGGTTTAAGGATGCAGAGACCAACCTTATCACTATTGCTGTGCAAAACGCCATGGAAATGGCAAATAATTACCAACATACTGGTGATTTCAAAAGTGTCAGGATGAAATCTGAAGCACCATCCACGCCTTGCCCATCTCACGCAAATATGCACTTACCAACTATGGAGGTAATCAAATCAAACACAGGGCTGGCAAAAGGCCCGCCCTTACACCCAACACAGACATCTCAACTATGAGGGAGGATTCTTATGGTAATGCGTGAAACCTGCTCTGGTTCTGAAAATAATGGTGAAACCACAGTGGAATAATACTTAAAAGAACACTTTCTTGATAGTCTCTAGTACCCACTGTTTGAAATGCCAAGTTTATTGGGCCTCAGCATGTTTCTGTCTGTGAAAACTATCCTATGCTTCAGGTTGCAGAGACCAACCTTATGACAATTATGGTGAAAAGTGCTACAGAAAAATACCAAATAGGTCTCAAGCTAGCGCTTATTTCAAAAGCGGTGCCACACACCTCTTGGGAAGATCCAGTTACTTTGGCCTAGCCTTCCATTAGTCTGGAGAAGGAATCGCCATTCCTAGCTGATGAAGCAAATGATTCTGAAAGGAACGGTGAAAAGTGCGGATCCTGTTTCAGTCTTTAGACTGAAACAGGATCCGCACTATTCACCTGTCACACAAAGGCGCACTTCTCATGTCTGGTGCTAGTCCAACAAACCCAGGACTGACAGAGGCCCTGCAATTGCCACCCCAGAAAATTATCTCATCTCCAAAGAAGGATTCTTAGGCTAAGGGTTGAAAAGTGCTCCCGATCTTGAAACAGTGGTGAAAGGACGATGAAATAATCCTGAAAGCAATCCTATCTCCAAAGACTCTGGTGCCAGGTATGGGAAATACCAAGCTTTCTGGGCCTCAGGGGAGTTTTTTCTGCGAAAAGCATCATAGGCTTGAGGATGCAGAGACCAACCTTATCACTATTGCTGTGCAAAACGCCATGGAAATGGCAAAGAATTACCAACATACTGCTGATTTCAAAAGTGTCAGGATGAATCCGGAAGCGGGATCCACACTTTTCCCATCTCACGAAAATATGCCCTTACCAACTCCGGAGGTAAACAAATCAAACACAGGGCTGACAGAAGGCCCGCTGTACACCCCACACAGAAATCTCAACTAGGAGGGTGGATTCTTATGCTAATGAGTGAAACCGGCTCTGGTTCTGAAAACAATGGTGAAACCACAGTGGAATAATACCTAAAAGAACACTTTCTTGATAGTCTCTCGTACCAGCTATTGGAAATGCCACGTTTCCTGGGCCTCAGCATGTTTCTGTCTGTGAAAACTATCCTATGCTTCAGGATGCAGAGACCAACCTTATGACAATTATGGTGGAAAGTGCTACGGAAAAATACCAAATAGTTCTCAACTTAGCGCTTATTTCAAAAGCGGTGCCACACACCTCTTGGGAAGATCCAGTTACTTTGGCCTAGCCTTCCATTGGTCTGGAGAAGGAATCCCCATTCCTAGCTGATGAAGCAAATGATTCTGAAAGGAACGGTGAAAAGTGCCGATCCTGTTTCAGTCTTTAGACTGAAACAGGATCCGCACTATTCACCTGACACACAAAGGCGCACTTCTCATGTCTGGTGTAGTCCAACAAACCCAGGACTGACAGAGGCCCTGCAATTGCCACCCCAGAAAATTATCTCATCTCCAAAGAAGGATTCTTGGGCTACGGTTGAAAACTGCTCCCGATCTTGAAACAGTGGTGAAAGGATGATGAAATAATCCTGAAAACAATCCTATCTCCAAAGACTCTGGTGCCAGGTATGGGAAATACCAAGTTATCTGGGCCTCAGGGGAGTTTTTTCTGCGAAAAGCATCATAGGCTTGAGGATGCAGAGACCAACCGTATCACTACTGCTGTGCAAAACTCCATGGAAATGGCAAATAATTACCAACATCCTGCTGATTGCAAAAGTGTCAGGATGAATCCTGAAGCGGGATCCACACTTTTCCCATCTCACGAAAATATGCCCTTACCAACTATGGAGGTAATCAAATCAAACACAGGGCTGACAGAAGGCCCGCTGTACACCGCACCCAGAAATCTCAACTAGGAGGGTGGATTCTTATGGTAATGAGTGAAACCGGCTCTGGTTCTGAAAATAATGGTGAAACCACAGTGGAATAATACCTAAAAGAACACTTTCTTGATAGTCTCTCGTACCAGCTATTGGAAATGCCACGTTTCCTGGGCCTCAGCATGTTTCTGTCTGTGAAAACTATCGTATGCTTCAGGTTGCAGAGACCAACCTTATGACAATTATGGTGAAAAGTGCTACCGAAAAATACCAAATAGGTCTCAAGCTAGCGCTTATTCCAAAAGCGGTGCCACACACCTCTTGGGAAGATCCAGTTATTTTGGCCTAGCCTTCCATTGGTCTGGAGAAGGAATCCCCATTCCTAGCTGATGAAGAAAATGATTCTGAAAGGAACGGTGAAAAGTGCGGATCCTGTTTCAGTCTTTAGACTGAAACAGGATCCGCACTATTCACCTGTCACACAAAGGCGCACTTCTCATGTCTGGTGTAGTCCAACAAACCCAGGACTGACAGAGGCCCTGCAATTGCCACCCCAGAAAATTAACTCATCTCCGAAGAAGGATTCTTAGGCTAACGGTTGAAAAGTGCTCCCGATCTTGAAACAGTGGTGAAAGGACGATGAAATAATCCTGAAAACAATCCTATCTCCAAAGACTCTGGTGCCAGGTATGGGAAATACCAAGTTTTCTGGGCCTCAGGGGAGTTTTTTCTGCGAAAACCATCATAGGCTTGAGGATGCAGAGACCAACCTTATCACTATTGCTGTGCAAAACGCCATGGAAATGGCAAATAATTACCAACATACTGCTGATTTCAAAAGTGTCAGGATGAATCCTGAAGCGGGATCCACACTTTTCCCATCTCACGAAAATATGCCCTTACCAACTCCGGAGGTAAACAAATCAAACACAGGGCTGACAGAAGGCCCGCTGTACACCACACACAGAAATCTCAACTATGAGGGAGGATTCTTATGCTAATGAGTGAAACGGGCTCTGGTTCTGAAAATAATGGTGAAACCACAGTGGAATAATACCTAAAAGAACACTTTCTTGATAGTCTCTCGTACCAGCTATTGGAAATGCCACGTTTCCTGGGCCTCAGCATGTTTCTGTCTGTGAAAACTATCCTATGCTTCAGGTTGCAGAGACCAACCTTATGACAATTATGGTGAAAAGTGCTACGGAAAAATACCAAATAGGTCCCAAGCTAGTGCTTATTTCAAAAGCGGTGCCACCCACCTCTTGGGAAGATCCAGTTACTTTGGCCTAGCCTTCCATTGGTCTGGAGAAGGAATCGCCATTCCTAGCTGATGAAGCAAATGATTCTGAAAGGAACGGTGAAAAGTGCGGATCCTGTTTCAGTCTTTAGACTGAAACAGGATCCGCACTATTCACCTGTCACACAAAGGCGCACTTCTCATGTCTGGTGTAGTCCAACAAACCCAGGACTGACAGAGGCCCTGCAATTGCCACCCCAGATAATTATCTCATCTCCAAAGAAGGATTCTTGGGCTAACGGTTGAAAACTGCTCCCGATCTTGAAACAGTGGTGAAAGGACGATGAAATAATCCTGAAAACAATCCTATCTCCAAAGACTCTGGTGCCAGGTATGGGAAATACCAAGTTTTCTGGGCCTCAGGGGAGTTTTTTCTGCGAAAAGCATCATAGGCTTGTGGATGCAGAGACCAACCGTATCACTACTGCTGTGCAAAACGCCATGGAAATGGCAAATAATTACTAACATCCTGCTGATTTCAAAAGTGTCAGGATGAATCCTGAAGCGGGATCCACACTTTTCCCATCTCACGAAAATATGCCCTTACCAACTATGGAGGTAATCAAATCAAACACAGGGCTGGCAGAAGGCCCGCCCTTACACCCCACACAGACATCTCAACTATGAGGGAGGATTCTTATAGTAATGCGTGAAACCGGCTCTGGTTCTGAAAATAATGGTGAAACCACAGTGGAATAATACTTAAAAGAACACTTTCTTGATAGTCTCTAGTACCCACTGTTTGAAATGCCAAGTTTATTGGGCCTCAGCATGTTTCTGTCTGTGAAAACTATCCTATGCTTCAGGATGCAGAGACCAACCTTATGACAATTATGGTGAAAAGTGCTACGGAAAAATACCAAATAGTTCTCAACTTAGCGCTTATTTCAAAAGCGGTGCCACACACCTCTTGGGAAGATCCAGTTACTTTGGCCTAGCCTTCCATTGGTCTGGAGAAGGAATCACCATTCCTAGCTGATGAAGCAAATGATTCTGAAAGGAACGGTGAAAAGTGCCGATCCTGTTTCAGTCTTTAGACTGAAACAGGATCCGCACTATTCACCTGACACACAAAGGCGCACTTCTCATGTCTGGTGTAGTCCAACAAACCCAGGACTGACAGAGGCCCTGCAATTGCCACCCCAGAAAATTATCTCATCTCCAAAGAAGGATTCTTGGGCTACGGTTGAAAACTGCTCCCGATCTTGAAACAGTGGTGAAAGGATGATGAAATAATCCTGAAAACAATCCTATCTCCAAAGACTCTGGTGCCAGGTATGGGAAATACCAAGTTATCTGGGCCTCAGGGGAGTTTTTTCTGCGAAAAGCATCATAGGCTTGAGGATGCAGAGACCAACCGTATCACTACTGCTGTGCAAAACTCCATGGAAATGGCAAATAATTACCAACATCCTGCTGATTGCAAAAGTGTCAGGATGAATCCTGAAGCGGGATCCACACTTTTCCCATCTCACGAAAATATGCCCTTACCAACTATGGAGGTAATCAAATCAAACACAGGGCTGACAGAAGGCCCGCTGTACACCCCACCCAGAAATCTCAACTAGGAGGGTGGATTCTTATGGTAATGCGTGAAACCGGCTCTGGTTCTGAAAATAATGGTGAAACCACAGTGGAATAATACCTAAAAGAACACTTTCTTGATAGTCTCTCGTACCAGCTATTGGAAATGCCACATTTCCTGGGCCTCAGCATGTTTCTGTCTGTGAAAACTATCCTATGCTTCAGGATGCAGAGACCAACCTTATGACAATTATGGTGAAAAGTGCTACGGAAAAATACCAAATAGGTCTCAACCTAGCGCTCATTTCAAAAGCGGTGCCACACACCTCTTGGGAAGATCCAGTTACTTTGCCCTAGCCATCCATTGGTCTGGAGAAGGAATCACCATTCCTAGCTGATGAAGCAAATGATTCTGAAAGGAACGGTGAAAAGTGCGGATCCTGTTTCAGTCTTTAGACTGAAACAGGATCCGCACTATTCACCTGTCACACAAAGGCGCACTTCTCATGTCTGGTGATAGTCCAACAAACCCAGGAATGACAGAGGCCCTGCAATTGCCACCCCAGAAAATTATCTCATCTCCAAAGAAGGATTCTGAGGCTAATGGTTGAAAAATGCTCCCGATCTTGAAACAGTGGTGAAAGGACGATGAAATAATACTGAAAACAATCCTATCTCCAAAGACTCTGGTGCCAGGTATGGGAAATACCAAGTTATCTGGGCCTCAGGGGAGTTTTTTCTGCGAAAAGCACCATAGGCTTAAGGATGCAGAGACCAACCTTATCACTATTGCTGTGCAAAACGCCATGGAAATGGCAAATAATTACCAACATACTGCTGATTTCAAAGGTGTCAGGATGAAATCTGAAGCACCATCCACGCCTTGCCCATCTCACGCAAATATGCACTTACCAACTATGGAGGTAATCAAATCAAACACAGGGCTGGCAGAAGGCCCGCCCTTACACCCCACACAGAAATCTAAACTATGAGGGAGGATTCTTATGGTAATGCGTGAAACCGGCTCTGGTTCTGAAAATAATGGTGAAACCACAGTGGAATAATACTTAAAAGAACACTTTCTTGATAGTCTCTAGTACCCACTGTTTGAAATGCCAAGTTTATTGGGCCTCAGCATGTTTCCGTCTATGAAAACTATCCTATGCTTCAGCATGCAGAGACCAACCTTATGACAATTATGGTGAAAAGTTGTACGGAAAAATACCAAATAGGTCTCAAGCTAGCGCTTATTTCAAAAGCGGTGCCACACACCTCTTGGGAAGATCCAGTTACTTTGGCCTAGCCTTCCATTGGTCTGGAGAAGGAATCGCCATTCCTAGCTGATGAAGCAAATGATTCTGAAAGGAACGGTGAAAAGTGCGGATCCTGTTTCAGTCTTTAGACTGAAACAGGATCCGCACTATTCACCTGTCACACAAAGGCGCACTTCTCATGTCTGGTGCTAGTCCAACAAACCCAGGACTGACAGAGGCCCTGCAATTGCCACCCCAGAAAATTATCTCATCTCCAAAGAAGGATTCTGAGGCTAACGGTTGAAAAGTGCTCCCGATCTTGAAACGGTGGTGAAAGGACGATGAAATAATCCTGAAAACAATCCTATCTCCAAAGACTCTGGTGCCAGGTATGGGAAATACCAAGTTTTCTGGGCCTCAGGGGAGTTTTTTCTGCGAAAAGCATCATAGGCTTGAGGATGCAGAGACCAACCTTATCACTATTGCTGTGCAAAACGCCATGGAAATGGCAAATAATTACCAACATCCTGCTGATTTCAAAAGTGTCAGGATGAATCCTGAAGCGGGATCCACCCTTTTGCCATCTCACGAAAATATGCCCTTACCAACTCCGGAGGTAAACAAATCAAACACAGGGCTGGCAGAAGGCCCGCCCTTACACCCCACACAGAAATCTCAACTATGAGGGAGGATTCTTATGGTAATGCGTGAAACCTGCTCTGGTTCTGAAAATAATGGTGAAACCACAGTGGAATAATACTTAAAAGAACACTTTCTTGATAGTCTCTAGTACCCACTGTTTGAAATGCCAAGTTTATTGGGCCTCAGCATGTTTCTGTCTGTGAAAACTATCCTATGCTTCAGGTTGCAGAGACCAACCTTATGACAATTATGGTGAAAAGTGCTACGGAAAAATACCAAATAGGTCTCAAGCTAGCGCTTATTTCAAAAGCGGTGCCACACACCTCTTGGGAAGATCCAGTTACTTTGGCCTAGCCTTCCATTGGTCTGGAGAAGGAATCGCCATTCCTAGCTGATGAAGCAAATGATTCTGAAAGGAACGGTGAAAAGTGCGGATCCTGTTTCAGTCTTTAGACTGAAACAGGATCCGCACTATTCACCTGTCACACAAAGGCGCACTTCTCATGTCTGGTGCTAGTCCAACAAACCCAGGACTGACAGAGGCCCTGCAATTGCCACCCCAGAAAATTATCTCATCTCCAAAGAAGGATTCTTAGGCTAACGGTTGAAAAGTGCTCCCGATCTTGAAACAGTGGTGAAAGGACGATGAAATAATCCTGAAAGCAATCCTATCTCCAAAGACTCTGGTGCCAGGTATGGGAAATACCAATCTTTCTGGGCCTCAGGGGAGTTTTTTCTGCGAAAAGCATCATAGGCTTGAGGATGCAGAGACCAACCTTATCACTATTGCTGTGCAAAACGCCATGGAAATGGCAAATAATTACCAACATACTGCTGATTTCAAAAGTGTCAGGATGAATCCTGAAGCGGGATCCACACTTTTCCCATCTCACGAAAATATGCCCTTACCAACTCCGGAGGTAAACAAATCAAACACAGGGCACACAGAAGGCCCGCTGTACACCCCTCACAGAAATCTCAACTAGGAGGGTGGATTCTTATGCTAATGAGTGAAACGGGCTCTGGTTCTGAAAATAATGGTGAAACCACAGTGGAATAATACCTAAAAGAACACTTTCTTGATAGTCTCTCGTACCAGCTATTGGAAATGCCACGTTTCCTGGGCCTCAGCATGTTTCTGTCTGTGAAAACTATCCTATGCTTCAGGATGCAGAGACCAACCTTATGACAATTATGGTGAAAAGTGCTACGGAAAAATACCAAATAGGTCTCAAGCTAGCGCTTATTCCAAAAGCGGTGCCACACACCTCTTGGGAAGATCCAGTTACTTTGGCCTAGCCTTCCATTGGTCTGGAGAAGGAATCGCCATTCCTAGCTGATGAAGCAAATGATTCTGAAAGGAACGGTGAAAAGTGCGGATCCTGTTTCAGTCTTTAGACTGAAACAGGATCCGCACTATTCACCTGTCACACAAAGGTGCACTTCTCATGTCTGGTGCTAGTCCAACAAACCCAGGACTGACAGAGGCCCTGCAATTGCCACCCCAGAAAATTATCTCATCTCCAAAGAAGGATTCTGAGGCTAAGGGTTGAAAAATCCCCCCAATCTTGAAACAGTGGTGAAAGGACGATGAAATAATACTGAAAACAATCCTATCTCCAAAGACTCTGGTGCCAGGTATGGGAAATACCAAGTTATCTGGGCCTAAGGGGAGTTTTTTCTGTGAAAAGCATCATAGGTTTAAGGATGCAGAGACCAACCTTATCACTATTGCTGTGCAAAACGCCATGGAAATGGCAAATAATTACCAACATACTGGTGATTTCAAAAGTGTCAGGATGAAATCTGAAGCACCATCCACGCCTTGCCCATCTCACGCAAATATGCACTTACCAACTATGGAGGTAATCAAATCAAACACAGGGCTGGCAAAAGGCCCGCCCTTACACCCAACACAGACATCTCAACTATGAGGGAGGATTCTTATGGTAATGCGTGAAACCTGCTCTGGTTCTGAAAATAATGGTGAAACCACAGTGGAATAATACTTAAAAGAACACTTTCTTGATAGTCTCTAGTACCCACTGTTTGAAATGCCAAGTTTATTGGGCCTCAGCATGTTTCTGTCTGTGAAAACTATCCTATGCTTCAGGTTGCAGAGACCAACCTTATGACAATTATGGTGAAAAGTTGTACGGAAAATACCAAATAGTTCTCAACTTAGCGCTTATTTCAAAAGTGGTGCGACACACCTCTTGGTAAGATCCAGTTACTTTGGCCTAGCCTTCCATTGGTCTGGAGAAGGAATCGCCATTCCTAGCTGATGAAGCAAATGATTCTGAAAGGAACGATGAAAAGTGCGGATCCTGTTTCAGTCTTTAGACTGAAACAGGATCCGCACTATTCACCTGTCACACAAAGGCGCACTTCTCATGTCTGGTGCTAGTCCAACAAACCCAGGACTGACAGAGGCCCTGCAATTGCCACCCCAGATAATTATCTCATCTTCAAAGAAGGATTCTTAGGCTAACGGTTGAAAAGTGCTCCCGATCTTGAAACAGTGGTGAAAGGACGATGAAATAATCCTGAAAACAATCCTATCTCCAAAGACTCTGGTGCCAGGTATGGGAAATACCAAGTTTTCTGGGCCTCAGGGGAGTTTTTTCTGCGAAAAGCATCATAGGCTTGAGGATGCAGAGACCAACCTTATCACTATTGCTGTGCAAAACGCCATGGAAATGGTAAATAATTACCAACATACTGCTGATTTCAAAAGTGTCAGGATGAATCCTGAAGCGGGATCCACACTTTTCCCATCTCACGAAAATATGCCCTTACCAACTCCGGAGGTAAACAAATCAAACACAGGGCTGACAGAAGGCCCACTATACACCCCACACAGAAATCTCAACTAGGAGGGTGGATTCTTATGCTAATGAGTGAAACCAGCTCTGGTTCTGAAAACAATGGTGAAACCACAGTGGAATAATACCGAAAAGAACACTTTCTTGATACTCTCTCGTACTAGCTATTGGAAATGCCACGTTTCCTGGGCCTCAGCATGTTTCTGTCTGTGAAAACTATCCTATGCTTCAGGTTGCAGAGACCAACCTTATGACAATTATGGTGAAAAGTGCTACCGAAAAATACCAAATAGGTCTCAACCTAGCGCTTATTCCAAAAGCGGTGCCACACACCTCTTGGGAAGATCCAGTTACTTTGGCCTAGCGTTCCATTGGTCTGGAGAAGGAATCGCCATTCCTAGCTGATGAAGCAAATGATGCTGAAAGGAACGGTGAAAAGTGCGGATCCTGGATCCTGTTTCAGTCTTTAGACTGAAACACGATCCGCACTATTCACCTGACACACAGTGGCGCACTTCTCATTTCTGGAGCTAGTCCAACAAACCCAGCACAGACAGAGGCCCTGCAATTGCCACCCCAGAAAATTATCTCATCTCCAAAGAAGGATTCTTAGGCTAACGGTTGAAAAGTGCTCCCGATCTTGAAACAGTGGTGAAAGGACGATGAAATAATCGTGAAAACAATCCTATCTCCAAAGACTCTGGTGCCAGGTATGGGAAATACCAAGCTTTCTGGGCCTCAGGGGAGTTTTTTCTGCGAAAAGCATCATAGGCTTTAGGATGCACAGACCAACCTTATCACTATTGCTGTGCAAAACGCCATGGAAATGGCAAATAATTACCAACATACTGCTGATTTCAAAAGTGTCAGGATGAATCCTGAAGCGGGATCCACACTTTTCCCATCTCACGAAAATATGCCCTTACCAACTCCGGAGGTAAACAAATCAAACACAGGGCTGACAGAAGGCCCGCTGTACACCCCATACAGAAATCTCAACTAGGAGGGTGGATTCTTATGCTAATGAGTGAAACCGGCTCTGGTTCTGAAAATAATGGTGAAACCACAGTGGAATAATACCTAAAAGAACACTTTCTTGATAGTCTCTCGTACCAGCTATTGGAAATGCCACGTTTCCTGGGCCTCAGCATGTTTCTGTCTGTGAAAACTATCCTATGCTTCAGGTTGCAGAGACCAACCTTATGACAATTATGGTGAAAAGTGCTACGGAAAAATACCAAATAGGTCTCAACCTAGCGCTTATTTCAAAAGCGGTGCCACACACCTCATGGGAAGATCCAGTTACTTTGGCCTAGCCTTCCATTGGTCTGGAGAAGGAATCGCCATTCCTAGCTGATGAAGCAAATGATTCTCAAAGGAACGGTGAAAAGTGCGGATCCTGTTTCAGTCTTTAGACTGAAACAGGATCCGCACTATTCACCTGTCACACAAAGGCGCACTTCTCATGTCTGGTGCTAGTCCAACAAACCCAGGAATGACAGAGGCCCTGCAATTGCCACCCCAGAAAATTATCTCATCTCCAAAGAAGGATCCTGAGGCTAACGGTTGAAAAATGCTCCCGATCTTGAAACAGTGGTGAAAGAACGATGAAATAATACTGAAAACAATCGTATCTCCAAAGACTCTGGTGCCAGGTATGGGAAATACCAAGTTATCTGGGCCTAAGGGGAGTTTTTTCTGCGAAAAGCATCATAGGCTTAAGGATGCAGAGACCAACCTTATCACTATTGCTGTGCAAAACGCCATGGAAATGGCAAATAATTACCAACATACTGGTGATTTCAAAAGTGTCAGGATGAAATCTGAAGCACCATCCACGCTTTGCCCATCTCACGCAAATATGCACTTACCAACTATGGAGGTAATCAAATGAAACACAGGGCTTGCAGAAGGCCCGCCCTTACACCCCACACAGAAATCTCAACTTTGAGGGAGGATTCTTATGGTAATGCGAGAAACCAGCTCTGGTTCTGAATATAATGGTGAAACCACAGTGGAATAATACTTAAAAGAACACTTTCTTGATAGTCTCTAGTACCCACTGTTTGAAATGCCAAGTTTATTGGGCCTCAGCATGTTTCTGTCTGTGAAAACTATCCTATGCTTCAGCATGCAGAGACCAACCTTATGACAATTATGGTGAAAAGTGGTACGGAAAAATACCAAATAGTTCTCAACTTAGCGCTTATTTCAAAAGCGGTGCCACACACCTCTTGGGAAGATCCACTTACTTTGGCCTAACCTTCCATTGGTCTGGAGAAGGAATCGCCATTCCTAGCTGATGAAGCAAATGATTCTGAAAGGAACGGTAAAAAGTACGGATCCTGGATCCTGTTTCTGTCTTTACACTGAAACAGGATCCGCACTATTCTCCTGTCACACAGTGGCGCACTTCTCTTTTCTGGAGCTAGTCCAACAAACCCAGGACTGACAGAGGCCCTGCAATTGCCACCCCAGAAAATTATCTCATCTCCAAAGAAGGATTCTGAGGCTAACGGTTGAAAAGTGCTCCCGATCTTGAAACAGTGGTGAAAGGACGATGAAATAATCCTGAAAACAATCCTATCTCCGAAGACTCTGGTGCCAGGTATGGGAAATACCAAGTTATCTGGGCCTAAGGGTAGTTTTTTCTGCGAAAAGCATCATAGGCTTGAGGATGCAGAGAACAACATTATCACTATTGCTGTGCAAAACGCCATGGAAATGGCAAATAATTACCAACATACTGCTGATTTCAAAAGTGTCAGGATGAATCCTGAAGCGGGATCCACACTTTTCCCATCTCACGAAAATATGCCCTTACCAACTCCGGAGGTAAACAAATCAAACACAGGGCTGACAGAAGGCCCGCTGTACACCCCACACAGAAATCTCAATTAGGAGGGTGGATTCTTATGCTAATGAGTGAAACCGGCTCTGGTTCTGAAAATAATGGTGAAACCACAGTGGAATAATACTTAAAAGAACACTTTCTTGATAGTCTCTCGTACCAGCTATTGGAAATGCCACGTTTCCTTGGCCTCGGCATGATTCTGTCTGTGAAAACTATCTTATGCTTCAGGTTGCAGAGACCAACCTTATGACAATTATGGTGAAAAGTGCTACGGAAAAATACCAAATAGGTCTCAACCTAGCGCTTATTTCAAAAGCGGTGCCACACACCTCTTGGGAAGATCCACTTACTTTGGCCTAGCCTTCCATTGGTCTGGAGAAAAAATCGCCATTCCTAGCTGACGAAGCAAATGATTCTGAAAGGAACGGTCAAAAGTGCGGATCCTGTTTCAGTCTTTAGACTGAAACAGGATCCGCACTATTCACCTGTCACACAAAGGCGCACTTCTCATGTCTGGTGCTAGTCCAACAAACCCAGGACTGACAGAGGCCCTGCAATTGCCACCCCAGAAAATTATCTCATCTCCAAAGAAGGAGTCTGAGGCTAACGGCAGAAAAATGCTCCCGATCTTGAAACAGTGGTGAAAGGACGATGAAATAATACTGAAAACAATCCTATCTCCAAAGACTCTGGTGCCAGGTATGGGAAATATCAAGTTATCTGGGCCTAAGGGTAGTTTTTTCTGCGAAAAGCATCATAGGCTTAAGGATGCAGAGACCAACCTTATCACTATTGCTGTGCAAAACGCCATGGAAATGGCAAATAATTACCAACATACTGCTGATTTCAAAAGTGTCAGGATGAATCCTGAAGCACCATCCAAGCTTTGCCCATCTCACGCAAATATGCACTTACCAACTATGGAGGTAATCAAATCAAACACAGGGCTGGCAGAAGGCCCGCCCTTACACCCCACACAGAAATCTCAACTATGAGGGAGGATTCTTATGGTAATGCGTGAAACCGGCTCTGGTTCTGAAAATAATGGTGAAACCACAGTGGAATAACACTTAAAAGAACACTTTCTTGATAGTCTCTAGTACCCACTGTTTGAAATGCCAAGTTTATTGGGCCTCAGCATGTTTCTGTCTGTGAAAACTTTCCTATGCTTCAGGTTGCAGAGACCAACCTTATGACAATTATGGTGAAAAGTGGTACGGAAAAATACCAAATAGGTCTCAACGTAGCGCTTATTTCAACAGCGGTGCCACACACCTCTTGGGAAGATCCAGTTACTTTGGCCTACCCTTCCATTGGTCTGGAGAAGGAATCGCCATTCCTAGCTGATGAAGCAAATGATTCTGAAAGGAACGGTGAAAAGTGCGGATCCTGTTTCAGTCTTTAGACTGAAACAGGATCCGCACAATTCACCTGTCACACAAAGGCGCACTTCTCAAGTCTGGTGCTAGTCCAACAAACCCAGGACTCACAGAGGCCCTGCAATTTCCACCCCAGAAAATTATCTCATCTCCAAAGAGGGATTCTTAGGCTAACGGTTGAAAAGTTCTCCCGATCTTGAAACAGTGGTGAAAGGACGATGAAATAATCCTGAAAACAATCCTATCTCCGAAGACTCTGGTGCCAGGTATGGGAAATACCAAGTTTTCTGGGCCTCAGGGGAGTTTTTTCTGCGAAAAGCATCATAGGCTTGAGGATGCAGAGAACAACATTATCAATATTGCTGTGCAAAACGCCATGGAAATGGCAAATAATTACCAACATACTGGTGATTTCAAAAGTGTCAGGATGAATCCGGAAGCGGGATCCACACTTTTCCCATCTCACGAAAATATGCCCTTACCAACTCCGGAGGTAAACAAATCAAACACAGGGCTGACAGAAGGCCCGCTGTACACCCCACACAGAAATCTCAACTAGGAGGGTGGATTCTTATGCTAATGAGTGAAACCGGCTCTGGTTCTGAAAATAATGGTGAAACCACAGTGGAATAATACCTAAAAGAACACTTTCTTGATAGTCTCTCGTACCAGCTATTGGAAATGCCACGTTTCCTGGGCCTCAGCATGTTTCTGTCTGTGAAAACTATCCTATGCTTCAGGTTGCAGAGACCAACCTTATGACAATTATGGTGAAAAGTGCTACGGAAAAATACCAAACAGTTCTCAAGCTAGCGCTTATTTCAAAAGTGGTGCCACACACCTCTTGGGAAGATCCAGTTACTTTGCCCTAGCCTTCCATTGGTCTGGAGAAGGAATCACCATTCCTAGCTGATGAAGCAAATGATTCTGAAAGGAACGGTGAAAAGCGCGGATCCTGTTTCAGTCTTTAGACTGAAACAGGATCCGCACTATTCACCTGTCACACAAAGGCGCACTTCTCATGTCTGGTGCTAGTCGAACAAACCCAGGACTGACAGAGGCCCTGCAATTGCCACCCCAGAAAATTATCTCATCTCCAAAGAAGGATTCTTAGGCTAACGGTTAAAAAGTGCTCCCGATCTTGAAACAGTGGTGAAAGGACGATGAAATAATCCTGAAAACAATCCTATCTCCAAAGACTCTGGTGCCAGGTATGGGAAATACCAAGTTATCTGGGCCTAAGGAGAGTTTTTTCTTCGATAAGCATCATAGGATTAAGGATGCAGAGACCAACCTTATCACTATTGCTGTGCAAAACGCCATGGAAATGGCAAATAATTACCAACATACTGGTGATTTCAAAAGTGTCAGGATGAAATCTGAAGCACCATCCACGCTTTGCCCATCTCACGAAAATACGCACTTACCAACTATGGAGGTAATCAAATCAAACACAGGGCTGGCAGAAGGCCCGCCCTTACACCCCACACAGAAATCTCAACTATGAGTTAGGATTCTTATGGTAATGCGTGAAACCGGCTCTGGTTCTGAAAATAATGGTGAAACCACAGTGGAATAATACTTAAAAGAACACTTTCTTGATAGTCTCTAGTACCCACTGTTTGAAATGCCAAGTTTATTGGGCCTCAGCATGTTTCTGTCTGTGAAAACTATCCTATGCTTCAGCATGCAAAGACCAACCTTATGACAACTATGGTGAACAGTGCTACGGAAAAATACCAAATAGTTCTCAACTTAGCACTTATTTCAAAAGCGGTGCCACACACCTCTTGGGAAGATCCAGTTACTTTGGCCTAGCCTTCCTTTGGTCTGGAGAAGGAATCGCCATTCCTAGCTGATGAAGCAAATGATTCTGAAAGGAACGGTGAAAAGTGCGGATCCTGGATCCTGTTTCAGTCTTTAGACTGAAACACGATCCGCACTATTCACCTGTCACACAGTGGCGCACTTCTCATTTCTGGAGCTAGTCCAACAAACCCAGCACTGACAGAGGCCCTGCAATTGCCACCCGAGAAAATTGTCTCATCTCCAAAGAAGGATTCTTAGGCTAACGGTTGAAAAGTGCTCCCGATCTTGAAACAGTGGTGAAAGGACGATGAAATAATCCTGCAAACAATCCTATCTCCAAAGACTCTGGTGCCAGGTATGGGAAATACCAAGCTTTCTGGGCCTCAGGGGAGTTTTTTCTGCGAAAAGCATCATAGGCTTGAGGATGCAGAGACCAACCTTATCACTATTGCTGTGCAAAACGCCATGGAAATGGCAAATAATTACCAACATACTGCTGATTTCAAAAGTGTCAGGATGAAATCTGAAGCACCATACTCGCTTTGCCCATCTCACGCAAATATGCACTTACCAACTATGGAGGTAAACAAATCAAACACAGGGCACACAGAAGGCCCTCTGTACACCCCTCACAGAAATCTCAACTAGGAGGGTGGATTCTTATGCTAATGAGTGAAACCGGCACTGGTTCTGAAAATAATGGTGAAACCACAGTGGAATAATACCTAAAAGAACACTTTCTTGATAGTCTCTCATACCAGCTATTGGAAATGCCACGTTTCCTGGGCCTCAGCATGTTTCTGTCTGTGAAAACTATCCTATGCTTCAGGATGCAGAGACCAACCTTATGACAATTATGGTGAAAAGTGCTACGGAAAAATACCAAATAGGTCTCAAGCTAGCGATTATTTCAAAAGCGGTGCCACACACCTCTTGGGAAGATCCAGTTACTTTGGCCTAGCCTTCCATTGGTCTGGAGAAGGAATCCCCATTCCTAGCAGATGAAGCAAATGATTCTGAAAGGAACGGTGAAAAGTGCGGATCCTGTTTCAGTCTTTAGACTGAAACAGGATCCGCACTATTCACCTGTCACACAAAGGCGCACTTCTCATGTCTGGTGCTAGTCCAACAAACCCAGGAATGACAGAGGCCCTGCAATTGCCACCCCAGAAAATTATCTCATCTCCAAAGAAGGATTCTGAGGCTAACGGTTGAAAAGTGCTCCTGATCTTGAAACAGTGGTGAAAGGACGATGAAATAATCCTGAAAACAATCCTATCTCCAAAGACTCTGGTGCCAGGTATGGGAAATACCAAGTTTTCTGGGCCTCAGGGGAGTTTTTTCTGCGAAAAGCATCATAGGCTTGAGGATGCAGAGACCAACCTTATCACTATTGCTGTGCAAAACGCCATGGAAATGGCAAATAATTACCAACATACTGCTGATTTCAAAAGTGTCAGGATGAAATCTGAAGCACCATCCACGCTTTGCCCATCTCACGAAAATATGCACTTACCAACTATGGAGGTAATCAAATCAAACACAGGGCTGGCAGAAGGCCCGCCCTTACACCCCACACAGAAATCTCAACTATGAGGGAGGATTCTTATGGTAAGGCGTGAAACCGACTCTGGTTCTGAAAATAATGGTGAAACCACAGTGGAATAATACTTAAAAGAACACTTTCTTGATAGTCTCTAGTACCCACTGTTTGAAATGCCAAGTTTATTGGGCCTCAGCATGTTTCTGTCTGTGAAAACTATCCTATGCTTCAGGATGCAGAGACCAACCTTATGACAATTATGGTGAAAAGTGGTACGGAAAAATACCAAATAGGTCTCAACCTAGCGCTTATTTCAAAAGCGGTGCCACACACCTCTTGGGAAGATCCACTTACTTTGGCCTAGCCTTCCATTGGTCTGGAGAAAAAATCGCCATTCCTAGCTGATGAAGAAAATGATTCTGAAAGGAACGGTGAAAAGTGCGGATCCTGTTTCAGTCTTTAGACTGAAACAGGATCCGCACTATTCACCTGTCACACAAAGGCGCACTTCTCATGTCTGGTGCTAGTCCAACAAACCCAGGACTGACAGAGGCCCTGCAATTGCCACCCCAGAAAATTATCTCATCTCCAAAGAGGGATTCTTAGGCTAACGGTTGAAAAGTGCTCCCGATCTTGAAACAGTGGTGAAAGGACGATGAAATAATCCTGAAAACAATCCTATCTCCAAAGACTCTGGTGTCAGGTATGGGAAATACCAAGTTTTCTGGGCCTCAAGGGAATTTTTTCTGCGAAAAGCATCATAGGCTTGAGGATGCAGAGACCAACCTTATCACTATTGCTGTGCAAAACGCCATGGAAATGGCAAATAATTACCAACATACTGCTGATTTCAAAAGTGTCAGGATGAATCCTGAAGCGGGATCCACACTTTTCCCATCTCACGAAAATATGCCCTTACCAACTCCGGAGGTAAACAAATCAAACACAGGGCTGACAGAAGGCCCGCTGTACACCCCACACAGAAATCTCAACTAGGAGGGTGGATTCTTTTGCTAATGAGTGAAACGGGCTCTGGTTCTGAAAATAATGGTGAAACCACAGTGGAATAATACCTAAAAGAACACTTTCTTGATAGTCTCTCGTACCAGCTATTGGAAATGCCACGTTTCCTGGGCCTCAGCATGTTTCTGTCTGTGAAAACTATCCTATGCTTGAGGTTGCAGAGACCAACCTTATGACAATTATGGTGAAAAGTGCTACGGAAAAATACCAAATAGGTCTCAAGCTAGCGCTTATTTCAAAAGCGGTGCCACACACCTCTTGGGAAGATCCAGTTACTTTGGCCTAGCCTTCCATTGGTCTGGAGAAGGAATCGCCATTCCTAGCTGATGAAGCAAATGATTCTGAAAGGAACGGTGAAAAGTGCGGATCCTGTTTCAGTCTTTAGACTGAAACAGGATCCGCACTATTCACCTGTCACATAAAGGCGCACTTCTCATGTCTGGTGCTAGTCCAACAAACCCAGGACTGACAGAGGCCCTGCAATTGCCACCCCAGAAAATTATCTCATCTCCAAAGAAGGATTCTTAGGCTAACGGTTGAAAAGTGCTCCCGATCTTGAAACAGTGGTGAAAGGACGATGAAATAATCCTGAAAATAATAATGTCTCCAAAGACTCTGGTGCCAGGTATGGGAAATACCAAGTTATCTGGGCCTAAGGGGAGTTTTTTCTGCGAAAAGCATCATAGGCTTGAGGATGCAGAGACCAACCTTATCACTATTGCTGTGCAAAACGCCATGGAAATGGCAAATAATTACCAACATACTGCTGATTTCAAAAGTGTCAGGATGAATCCTGAAGCGGGATCCACACTTTTCCCATCTCACGAAAATATGCGCTTACCAACTCCGGAGGTAAACAAATCAAACACAGGGCTGACAGAAGGCCCGCTGAACACCCCACACAGAAATCTCAACTAGGAGGGTGGATTCTTATGCTAATGAGTGAAACCGGCTCTGGTTCTGAAAATAATGATGAAACCACAGTGGAATAATACCTAAAAGAACACTTTCTTGATAGTCTCTCGTACCAGCTATTGGAAATGCCACGTTTCCTGGGCCTCAGCATGTTTCTGTCTGTGAAAACTATCCTATGCTTCAGGTTGCAGAGACCAACCTTATGACAATTATGGTGAAAAGTGCTACGGAAAAATACCAAATAGGTCTCAAGCTAGCGCTTATTTCAAAAGCGGTGCCACACACCTCTTGGGAAGATCCAGTTACTTTGGCCTAGCCTTCCATTGGTCTGGAGAAGGAATCCCCATTCCTAGCTGATGAAGCAAATTACTCTGAAAGGAACGGTGAAAAGTGCGGATCCTGTTTCAGTCTTTAGACTGAAACAGGATCCGCACTATTCACCTGTCACACAAAGGCGCACTTCTCATGTCTGGTGCTAGTCCAACAAACCCAGGACTGACAGAGGCCCTGCAATTGCCACCCAAGAAAATTACCTCATCTCCAAAGAAGGATTCTGAGGCTAACGGTTGAAAAATGCTCCCGATCTTGAAACAGTGGTGAAAGGACGATGAAATAATCCTGAAAACAATCCTATCTCCAAAGACTCTGGTGCCAGGTATGGGAAATACCAAGTTATCTGGGCCTCAGGGGAGTTTTTTCTGCGAAAAGCATCATAGGCTTAAGGATGCAGAGACCAACCTTATCACTATTGCTGTGCAAAACGCCATGGAAACGGCAAGTAATTATCAACATACTGGTGATTTCAAAGGTGTCAGGATGAAATCTGAAGCACCATCCACGCTTTTCCCATCTCACGCAAATATGCACTTACCAACTATGGAGGTAATCAAATCAAACACAGGGCTGGCAGAAGGCCCGCCCTTACACCCCACACAGAAATCTCAACTATGAGGGAGGATTCTTATGGTAATGCGTGAAACCGGCTCTGGTTCTGAAAATAATGGTGAAACCACAGTGGAATAACACTTAAAAGAACACTTTCTTGATAGTCTCTAGTACCCACTGTTTGAAATGCCAAGTTTATTGGGCCTCAGCATGTTTCTGTCTGTGAAAACTTTCCTATGCTTCAGGTTGCAGAGACCAACCTTATGACAATTATGGTGAAAAGTGCTACGGAAAAATACCAAATAGGTCTCAACTTAGCGCTTATTTCAACAGCGGTGCCACACACCTCTTGGGAAGATCCAGTTACTTTGGCCTAGCCTTCCATTGGTCTGGAGAAGGAATCGCCATTCCTAGCTGATGAAGCAAATGATTCTGAAAGGAACGGTGAAAAGTGCGGATCCTGTTTCAGTCTTTAGACTGAAACAGGATCCGCACTATTCACCTGTCACACAAAGGCGCACTTCTCATGTCTGGTGCTAGTCCAACAAACCCAGGACTGACAGAGGCCCTGCAATTGCCACCCCAGAAAATTATCTCATCTCCAAAGAAGGATTCTTAGGCTAACGGTTGAAAAGTGCTCCCGATGTTGAAACAGTGGTGAAAGGACGATGAAATAATCCTGAAAACAATCCTATCTCCAAAGACTCTGGTGCCAGGTATGGGAAATACCAAGTTTTCTGGGCCTCAGGGGAGTTTTTTCTGCGAAAACCATCATAGGCTTGAGGATGCAGAGACCAACCTTATCACTATTGCTGTGCAAAACGCCATGGAAATGGCAAATAATTACCAACATACTGCTGATTTCAAAAGTGTCAGGATGAATCCTGAAGCGGGATCCAAACTTCTCCCATCTCACGAAAATATGCCCTTACCAACTCCGGAGGTAAACAAATCAAACACAGGGCTGACAGAAGGCCCGCTGTACACCCCACACAGAAATCTCAACTAGGAGGGTGGATTCTTATGCTAATGAGTGAAACCGGCTCTGGTTCTGAAAATAATGGTGAAACCACAGTGGAACAATACCTAAAAGAACACTTTCTTGATAGTCTCTCGTACCAGCTATTGGAAATGCCACGTTTCCTGGGCCTCAGCATGTTTCTGTCTGTGAAATCTATCCTATGCTTCAGGTTGCAGAGACCAACCTTATGACAATTATGGTGAAAAGTGCTACGGAAAAATACCAGATAGGTCTCAAGCTAGCGCTTATTTCAGAAGCGGTGCCACACACCTCTTGGGAAGATCCAGTTACTTTGGCCTAGCCTTCCATTGGTCTGGAGAAGGAATCCCCATTCCTAGCTGATGAAGCAAATGATTCTGAAAGGAACGGTGAAAAGTGCGGATCCTGTTTCAGTCTTTAGACTGAAACAGGATCCGCACTATTCACCTGTCACACAAAGGCGCACTTCTCATGTCTGGTGCTAGTCCAACAAACCCAGGACTGACAGAGGCCCTGCAATTGCCACCCCAGAAAATTATCTCATCTCCAAAGAAGGATTCTTAGGCTAACGGTTGAAAAGTGCTCCCGATCTTGAAACAGTGGTGTAAGGACGATGAAATAATCCTGAAAACAATCCTATCTCCAAAGACTCTGGTGCCAGGTATGGGAAATACCAAGTTATCTGGGCCTAAGGGGAGTTTTTTCTGCGAAAAGCATCATAGGCTTAAGGATGCAGAGACCAACCTTATCACTATTGCTGTGCAAAACGCCATGGAAATGGCAAATAATTACCAACATACTGGTGATTTCAAAAGTGTCAGGATGAAATCTGAAGCACCATCCACGCTTTGCCCATCTCACGCAAATATGCACTTACCAACTATGGAGGTAATCAAATCAAACACAGGGCTGGCAGAAGGCCCGCCCTTACACCCCACACAGAAATCTCAACTATGAGGGAGGATTCTTACGGTAATGCGTGAAACCTGCCCTGGTTCTGAAAATAATGGTGAAACCACAGTGGAATAATACTTAAAAGAACACTGTCTTGATAGTCTCTAGTACCCACTGTTTTAAATGCCAAGTTTATTGGGCCTCAGCATGTTTCTGTCTGTGAAAACTATCCTATGCTTCAGCATGCAGAGACCAACCTTATGACAATTATTGTGAAAAGTGGTACGGAAAAATACCAAATAGGTCTGAACCTAGCGCTTATTTCAAAAGCGGTAACACACACCTCTTGGGAAGATCCAGTTACTTTGGCCTAGCCTTCCATTGGTCTGGAGAAGGAATCGCCATTCCTAGCTGATGAAGCAAATGATTCTGAAAGGAACGGTGAAAACTGCGGATCCTGTTTCAGTCTTTAGACTAAAACAGGATCCGCACTATTCACCTGTCACACAAAGGCGCACTTCTCATGTCTGGTGCTAGTCCAACAAACCCAGGACTGACAGAGGCCCTGCAATTGCCACCCCAGAAAATTATCTCATCTCCAAAGAAGGATTCTTAGGCTAACGTTTGAAAAGTGCTCCCGATCTTGAAACGGTGGTGAAAGGACGATGAAATAATCCTGAAAACAATCCTATCTCCAAAGACTCTGGTGCCAGGTATGGGAAATACCCAGTTTTCTGGGCCTCAGGGGAGTTTTTTCTGCGAAAAGCATCATAGGCTTGAGGATGCAGAGACCAACCTTATCACTATTGCTGTGCAAAACGCCATGGAAATGGCAAATATTTACCAACATACTGCTGATTTCAAAAGTGTCAGGATGAATCCTGAAGCGGGATCCACACTTTTCCCATCTCACGAAAATATG
Source organism: Lemur catta (assembly GCF_020740605.2). Taxonomy (NCBI): domain Eukaryota; kingdom Metazoa; phylum Chordata; class Mammalia; order Primates; family Lemuridae; genus Lemur; species Lemur catta. The sequence goes on along the minus strand of NC_059133.1, from coordinate 40,062,946 downwards.
CCCTTACCAACTTCGGAGGTAAACAAATCAAACACAGGGCTGACAGAAGGCCCGCTGTACACCCCACACAGAAATCTCAACCAGGAGGGTGGATTCTTGTGCTCATGAGTGAAACCGGCTCTGGTTCTGAAAATAATGGTGAAACCACAGTGGAATAATACTTAAAAGAACACTTTCTTGATAGTCTCTAGTACCCACTGTTTGAAATGCGAAGTTTATTGGGCCTCAGCATGTTTCTGTCTGTGAAAACTATCCTATGCTTCAGGATGCAGAGACCAACCTTATGACAATTATGGTTAAAAGTGGTACGGAAAAATACCAAATAATTCTCAACTTAGCGTTTATTTCAAAAGCGGTGCCACACACCTCTTGGGAAGATCCAGTTACTTTGGCCTAGCCTTCCATTGGTCTGGAGAAGGAATCGCCATTCCTAGCTGATGAAGCAAATGATTCTGAAAGGAACGGTGAAAAGTGCGGATCCTGTTTCAGTCTTTAGACTGAAACAGGATCCGCACTATTCACCTGTCACACAAAGGCGCACTTCTCATGTCTGGTGCTAGTCCAACAAACCCAGGACTGACAGAGGCCCTGCAATTGCCACCCCAGAAAATTATCTCATCTCCAAAGGATTCTTAGGCTAACGGTTAAAAAGTGCTCCCGATCTTGAAACAGTGGTGAAAGGACGATGAAATAATCCTGAAAACAATCCTATCTCCAAAGAATCTGGTGCCAGGTATGGGAAATACCAAGTTATCTGGGCCTAAGGGGAGTTTTTTCTGCGAAAAGCATCATAGGCTTAAGGATGCAGAGACCAACCTTATCACTATTGCTGTGCAAAACGCCATGGAAATGGCAAATAATTACCAACATACTGGTGATTTCAAAAGTGTCAGGATGAATCCTGAAGCGGGATCCACACTTTTCCCATCTCACGAAAATATGCCCTTACCAACTCCGGAGGTAAACAAATCAAACACAGGGCTGACAGAAGGCCCGCTGTACACCCCACACAGAAATCTCAACTAGGAGGGTGGATTCTTACGCTAATGAGTGAAACCGGCTCTGGTTCTGAAAATAATGGTGAAACCACAGTGGAATAATACCTAAAAGAACACTTTCTTGATAGTCTCTCGTACCAGCTATTCGAAATGCCACGTTTCCTGGGCCTCAGCATGTTTCTGTCTGTGAAAACTATCCTATGCTTCAGGTTGCAGAGACCAACCTTATGACAATTATGGTGAAAAGTGCTACGGAAAAATACCAAATAGGTCTCAAGCTAGCGCTTATTTCAAAAGCAGTGCCACACACTTCTTGGGAAGATCCAGTTACTTTGGCCTAGCCTTCCATTGGTCTGGAGAAGGAATCGCCATTCCTAGCTGATGAAGCAAATGATTCTGAAAGGAACGGTGAAAAGTGCGGATCCTGTTTCAGTCTTTAGACTAAAACAGGATCCGCACTATTCACCTGTCACACAAAGGCGCACTTCTCAAGTCTGGTGCTAGTCCAACAAACCCAGGACTGACAGAGGCCCTGCAATTGCCACCCCAGAAAATTATCTCATCTCCAAAGAAGGAGTCTGAGGCTAATGGTTGAAAAATGCTCCCGATCTTGAAACAGTGGTGAAAGGACGATGAAATAATACTGAAAACAATCCTATCTCCAAAGACTCTGGTGCCAGGTATGGGAAATACCAAGTTATCTGGGCCTAAGGGTAGTTTTTTCTGCGAAAAGCATCATAGGCTTAAGGATGCAGAGACCAACCTTATCACTATTGCTGTGCAAAACGCCATGGAAATGGCAAATAAATACCAACATACTGGTGATTTCAAAAGTGTCAGGATGAAATCTGAAGCACCATCCACGCCTTGCCCATCTCACGCAAATATGCACTTACCAACTATGGAGGTAATCAAATCAAACACAGGGCTGGCAGAAGGCCCGCCCTTACACCCCACACAGAAATCTCAACTATGAGGGAGGATTCTTATGGTAATGCGTGAAACCTCCTCAGGTTCTGAAAATAATGGTGAAACCACACTGGAATAATACTTCAAAGAACACTTTCTTTATAGTCTCTGGTACCAACTATTGGAAATGCCAAGTGTACTGGTCCTCAGCACGCTTTTGTCTGTGAAAACTCTCATATGCTTAACGATGCAGAGACCAACCTTATGACAATTATGGTGAAAAGTGGTTCGGCAAAATGCCAAATAGTTCTTGTCCTAGTTGTTATTTCAAAAGTTGTGCCACACACCTCTTGGAAAGATCGAGTTACTTTGGCCTAGCCTTCCATTGGTCTGGAGAAGGAATCGCCGTTCCTAACTGATGAATCAAATGATTCTGAAAGGAATGGTGAAAAGTGCGGATCCTGTTTCAGTCTTTAGACTGAAACACGATCCGCACTATTCACCTCTCACACAAAGGCGCACTTCTCATGGCTGGCGCTAGTCCAACATACCCAGGACTGACAAAGGCCCTGCACTTGCCACCGCAGAAAAATATCTCATCTCCAAAGAAGAATTCTTACGCTAACCGTTGAAAAGTGCTCCCGATCTTGAAACAGTGGTGAAAGGATGGTGAAATAATACTGAAAACAATCCTATCTTCCAAGGCTCTGGTGCCAGGTATGGGAAATACCAAGTTACCTGGGCCTCATCAGAGTTTTCTATGCGAAAAGCATCACAGGCTTCAGGATGCAGAGGCCGACCTTATGACTATTACGGTGCAAAACGCTATGGAAATGGCAAATAATTCCCAACATACTGGTGATTTCAAAAGTGTCAGGATGAAATCTGAAGCACGACCCTCACTTTTCCAATCTCACGAAAATAGGCACTTACCAACTCTGGAGGTAAACATATCAAACACAGGGCTGACAGAAGATATGCACTTACACCCCACCCAGAAATCTCAACTATCAGGAGTGATTCTTATGCTAATGTGTGAAACTTGCTCAGATTCTGAAAATAATGGTGAAACCACAGTGGAATAATACTTAAAAGAACACTTTCTTTCTAGTCTCTACTACCAAGTATTGGAAATGTCAAGTTTACAGGGCCTCAAGACGCTTTTCTCTGTGAAAAGTCTCCTATGGTTAAGGATGCAGAGACCAACCTTATGACAACTACGGTGGAAAGTGCTTCGGAATAATACCAAATAGTTCTCGTCCCAGCCGTTATTTCAAAAGTTGTGCCACACACCTTTTGGAAAGATCGAGTTACTTTGGCCTAGCCTTCCATTGGTCTCGAGAAGGAATCGCCATTCCTAGCTGATGAAGCAAATGATTCTGAAAGGAACGGTGAAAAGTGCGGATCCTGTTTTAGTCTTTAGACTGAAACAGGATCCACACTATTCACCTGTCACACAAAGGCGCACTTCTCATGTCTGGCGCTAGTCCTACAAACCCAGGACTGACAGAGGCCCAGCACTTGCCACCCCAGAAAAATGTCTCATCTCCAAAGAATGATTCTTAGGCTAAAGGTTGAAAAGTGCTCGAGTTCTCGTAACAGTGGTGAAAGGATGGTGAAATAATACTGAAAACAATCGTATCTCCAAAGGCTCTGGTGCCAGGTATGGGAAATACCAAGTCAGCTGGGCCTTAGTAGTGTTTTCTCTGCAAAAAGCATCATAGGCTTAAGGATGCAGAGACCAACCTTATCACTGTTACGGTGCAAAACGAGATGGAAATGGCAAATAATTACCAACATACTCGTGATTTCAAAAGTGACAGGATGAAATCTCAAGCAGGATCCACACTTTTCCCATCAAATGCAAATATGCACTTACCAACTCTGGAGGTAAACAAATGAAACACAAGGGTGACAGAAGCCCTGCACTTACACCCAGCAGAGAAATCTCAACCAGGAGGGAGGATTCTTATGCTAATGCATTAAACCTGCTCTGATTCTGAAAATAATGGTGAAATCACAGTGGAATAACACTTGAAAAACTCTTTCTTGATACTCTCTAGCAGCAACTATTGGAAATGCCAAGTTTACTGGGCCTCAGCATGCTTTTGTCTGTGAAAACTTTCGTATGCTTAAGGATTCAGAGACCAACCTTATGAGAATTACGGTGAAAAGTGCTACGGAAAAATACCCAATAGTTCTCAACCTAGCGGTTATTTCAAAAGTTGTGCCACACACCTCTTGGAAAGATCGAGTTACTTTGGCCTAGCCTTCCATTGGCCTGGAGAAGGAATTCGTATTCCTAGCTGATGAAGCAAATGATTCTGATCCGCACTATTCACCCCTCACACAAAGACGCACTTCTCATGTCTGGTGCTAGTCCAGCAAACCCAGGACTGTCAGAGTCCCTGCCCTTGGCACCCCAGAAAAATATCTCATCTCCAAAGAAGCATTCCTAGGCTAATGGTTGAAAAGTGCTTCTGTTCTTGAAACACTGGTGAAAGGATGGTGAAATAATAGTGAAAACAATCGTATCTCCAAAGGCTCTGGTGCCAGGTATGGGAAATACCAAGTTACCTGGGCCTCAGTAGAGTTTTCTCTGTGAAAAACATCATAGGTTTCATGATGCAGAGACCAACCTTATCACTATTACGGTGCCAAACGCGATGGGAATGGCAAATAATTACCAACATACCGGTTATTTAAAAAGTGTCAGTATGAAATCTGAAGCACGACCCACACTTTTCCCATCTCATTCAAATAGGCACTTACCAACTCTGGAGTTAAATCAAACACAGGGCTGACAGAAGCCCTGCACTTACACCCCACACAGAAATCTCAACTAGGAAGAAGGATTCTTATGCTAATGCGAGAAAGCTGCTCTGGTTCTGGAAATAATGGTGAAACCATAGTGGAATAATACTTAAAAGAACACTTTCTTTATAGTCTCTAGTGCCAACTATTGGAAATGCCAAGTTTACTTGGCCTCAGCATGCTTTTGTCTTGAAAACTATCGTGTGCTTGAGGATGCAGAGACCAACCTTATGACACTTATGATGAAAAGTGCTACCAAAAAATACCAGGTAGTTCTCAACCTAGCGGTTATTTCATAAGTTGTGCCACACACCTCTTGGGAAGATCTAGTTACTTTGGCCTAGCCTTCCATTGGTCTGGAGAAGGAATCGCCATTCCTAGCTGATGAAGCAAATGATTCTGAAAGGAACGGTGAAAAGTGCGGATCCTTTTTCAGATTTTTTTTTTTTATTCCTGGACCGCCTAGACTCATGATGAAGAAGGACTTGCATCCTGACGCCCCATGAGGCCCTGTGACAGCGGTGGGCCTGGTCGCCATTCCCAGCAGCGCACAGGTCTCGAGTGGCACTCCCTCCCATTGCCAGACTCTCTCAGTGGCCCAGGCAGTCGGAAGTTCCCCAGGGAACTGTTGGGCCTAAGAATACTGAGTCAGAGAAATGCCCCCTGTGTTTCTGGAGACAAGATTTGATTTCAGAAGTCACATAAGGCTTTGCCTTAAAGAAAAAATAAATGTGTTGGTTCAAAAGCTGCCTGGTCTCAGGAGGGCGTCTCCTTGGTCGGTAAAAGCTGCACTGCAAAGAGACAGCTGTAAACTGGGCCTATGGTTCTCACCTGTTTTCAAAACAAGGCCGGCCTCTTCCTAGAGCCATGGGTTTCTGGAGCTGGCAAAGACCCCCGGAGATGAGAGCTGATCAGAGAGATATGCTAATGCCCAAGCGGGGCCCAGAAGGAGCCATATGGTTAAAGTAATTAACACAAAGCACAGCTCATGTTGACTTATGAAATCATCTCTGTCTCCAAGAACACAATCACCGGAGCCAAGATGTCTCTGGTTTTTGAAGTAATAGCCTTATCAGAAAACTTAGAAGTTTGATTTTACAACTACTTTGATTTTAGAAGGAGATTTTACAACTCATTGTTCCCCTAGTTAGAGTTAGTTAAAGGATCTGTACTTGCCTTTTAGAAGACTTTGACCCTAAAGCAAACTGCCTGTTAGTATGTGAATTCCGTTGCCCTTGGCAACGGGAGCCTGTACCTACCCTATAAAATACCTGTGTGGATATTCAGTTTTGGAGATATTTCTAGCGGGAGGAAATATCCCCATCCGGATACCCTGCTTTTATCTATTTTCATAAACCTTTACTTTATAAACTATATCTTTGGCTCTCTGTATTATTATTATTATTTCTGTTTCCTACTATTTTTTTCATCCTTTGCGATGACTCCTGCCTGAGAGAGCTGATCTGAAGAAAAAACCTCTTTGCTGGGAGCGTAGCTAACTCCCTGCAAACTGGCGTGGTCAACTTAGAGACCTGATCCAAAGAAAGAGACAAAATCCCTTTGCGGGGAGCCTAGCTAACTCCCCGCAGGGAACCAGCCACATCTACCCTTCTGCAGGGCTTACTCATATGCTTAGTGAATCTCGCTTGCTCGCAGGCAAATGTATTTGACCCCTCAGATCCTCTTGTGAAGTCAACTTGTACCTCAGTTATATTAGCAGAGAAAACTGAGAGCTCTGTGCAGACCCTAATTCAGGTGTAAGGTTTGGTGCTCGCACATTTGAGCTGTGTTTCCCAAAGTGTGCTCTGTGAAAGCCTAGTTCTGCGGGAGATTAATAGGACCCAGGTGGAAATAGTATTGGGGGCTGAAACTAGTTCAGGAGACACCAGGTGAGGTGAATGTGAATTGTTTCTTGGCTGCAGGACTTCTCAGTGCCTTTATGCTGATGTGCATTGGCAATCTCCAAGGCAGGAAGGGCGATGAACTACAGTTTCTCCAAACTGACCTTATCCTAAAGCCATTCCTCAGTGGGAGGTCTGGGGGCATTACTACTCTGCTGAACACAGTTAGGGAAATGCTGGTCTAGAATAGTAGAAACCACAGTGCTCTCAGGTCTCTGCACACGGGGCCGTACCATGTAATGTCAAGAGGCTTTGGGGAGTCGGGGAGGTAAGGCTCAAGGTCTCCCCTGCAGTTGTGGGGCTCTGCTCACCCTCCTGGGCAGTGTATTCACTGTCGATGATCCTAGCCAAACCGATGTCAGCGATTTTGCAACACAAGGTCTCAGACACCAGGATGTTGGCTGCCCATAGGTCGTGGTGGATAGAATTCATGTGCTCATGTACGCCATCCCTTCGGCGATCTGGGCTGACATGTCGATCAGTCTCGGGAGGGACAGTCTGCCACCGTCGTCTGTCTTCAGGAAGTCCAGCAGGCACCCTCTGGCCATGTACTCGATGACAATATAGACGGGCTCCTTGGTGACCACGGCGTAGAGCCGGACCTGCCTCTCGTGCTGCAGAGTCTTCATCAGGATGGCCTCACCCAGGAAGGCTTCCGGAGACATCCTTCCCTCATTCAAGGTCTGGATGGCCACCTTCACATTGTTTCTGTAGTACCCCATCCAGACTTCGCCAAACTGCCCCGATCCGAGTTTCCTGACCAGCCTGAGACACGGCCGCGGGATCTCCCACTCGTCCTGGGCCCAAGGGTTTTGAGGAGCGAGGCTCACGCAGGGCACGGTCAGCCTCTGGCACAAAGCATCCCCTTTCTTGCAGTAGTGCTGCACCAGGGCCTGGAGCGAGGGGAAGGTGGCCCGGAGGGAGATGTAGTAGCCCCCTTTTTCCAGGAGGCAATCTTATAGTGCTTGACTATTTCCCCCTGGGCAGTGACATCCTTCACAGACAGGGAGAAGGCACCTATGCTGGTTTCACTCTCTCTAATGAGAAAGGAGCCGGCCTCTCACACAAAGGTGCACTTCTCATGTCTGGGGCTAGTCCAACAAACCCAGGACTGTCAGAGGCCCTGCACTTGCCACCCCAGAAAAATATCTCATCTCCAAAGAAGGATTCCTAGTCTAATGGTTGAAAAGTGCTCCCGTTCTTGAAACAGTGGTGAAAGGATGGTGAAATAATACTGAAAGCAATCGTATCTCCAAAGGCTCTGGTGCCAGGTATGGGAAATACCAAGTTACCTGGGCCTCAGTAGAGTTTTCCCTGGGAAAAACATCATAGGCTTCAGGATGCAGAGACCAACCTTATCACTATTACGGTGCCAAACGCGATGGGAATGGCAAATAATTACCAACATACTGGTTATTTAAAATGTGTCAGTATGAAATCTGAAGCACGACCCACACTTTTCCCATCTCACGCAAATATGCACTTACCAACTCTGGAGGTAAACAAATCAAACACAGGGCTGACAGAAGCCCCGCACTTACACCCCACACAGAAATCTCAACTAGGAAGAAGGATTCTTATGCTAATGCGAGAAACCTGCTCTTGTTCTGGAAATAATGGTGAAACCACTGTGGAATAATACTTAAAAGAACACTTTCTTTATAGTCTCTAGTAGCAACTATTGGAAATGCCACGTTTACTGGGCCTCAGCATGCTTTTGTCTTGAAAACTATCGTATGCTTGAGGATGCAGAGACCAACCTTTTGACAATTATCTTGAAAAGTGCTACGAAAAAGTACCAGATAGTTCTCAACCTAGCGGTTATTTCAAAAGTTTTGCCACATACCTCTTGGAAAGATCCAGTTACTTTGGCCTAGCCTTCCATTGGTCTGGAGAAGGAATCGCCATTCCTAGCTGATGAAGCAAATGATTCTGAAAGGAACGGTGAAAAGTGCGGATCCTTTTTCAGATTTTTTTTTTTTATTCCTGGACCGCCTAGACTCATGATGAAGAAGGACTTGCATCCTGATGCCCCATGAGGCCCTGTGACAGCGGTGGGCCTGGTCGCCATTCCCAGCAGCGCACAGGTCTCGAGTGGCACTCCCTCCCATTGCCAGACTCTCTCAGTGGCCCAGGCAGTCGGAAGTTCCCCAGGGAACTGTTGGGCCTAAGAATACTGAGTCAGAGAAATGCCCCCTGTGTTTCTGGAGACAAGATTTGATTTCAGAAGTCACATAAGGCTTTGCCTTAAAGAAAAAATAAATGTGTTGGTTCAAAAGCTGCCTGGTCTCAGGAGGGCGTCTCCTTGGTCGGTAAAAGCTGCACTGCAAAGAGACAGCTGTAAACTGGGCCTATGGTTCTCACCTGTTTTCAAAACAAGGCCGGCCTCTTCCTAGAGCCATGGGTTTCTGGAGCTGGCAAGGACCCCCGGAGATGAGAGCTGATCAGAGAGATATGCTGATGCCCAAGCGGGGCCCAGAAGGAGCCATATGGTTAAAGTAATTAACACAAAGCACAGCTCATGTTGACTTATGAAATCATCTCTGTCTCCAAGAACACAATCACCGGAGCCAAGATGTCTCTGGTTTTTGAAGTAATAGCCTTATCAGAAAACTTAGAAGTTTGATTTTACAACTACTTTGATTTTAGAAGGAGATTTTACAACTCATTGTTCCCCTAGTTAGAGTTAGTTAAAGGATCTGTACTTGCCTTTTAGAAGACTTTGACCCTAAAGCAAACTGCCTGTTAGTATGTGAATTCCGTTGCCCTTGGCAACGGGAGCCTGTACCTACCCTATAAAATACCTGTGTGGATATTCAGTTTTGGAGATATTTCTAGCGGGAGGAAATATCCCCATCCGGATACCCTGCTTTTATCTATTTTCATAAACCTTTACTTTATAAACTATATCTTTGGCTCTCTGTATTATTATTATTATTTCTGTTTCCTACTATTTTTTTCATCCTTTGCGATGACTCCTGCCTGAGAGAGCTGATCTGAAGAAAAAACCTCTTTGCTGGGAGCGTAGCTAACTCCCTGCAAACTGGCGTGGTCAACTTAGAGACCTGATCCAAAGAAAGAGACAAAACCCCTTTGCGGGGAGCCTAGCTAACTCCCCGCAGGGAACCAGCCACATCTACCCTTCTGCAGGGCTTACTCATATGCTTAGTGAATCTCGCTTGCTCGCAGGCAAATGTATTTGACCCCTCAGATCCTCTTGTGAAGTCAACTTGTACCTCAGTTATATTAGCAGAGAAAACTGAGAGCTCTGTGCAGACCCTAATTCAGGTGTAAGGTTTGGTGCTCGCACATTTGAGCTGTGTTTCCCAAAGTGTGCTCTGTGAAAGCCTAGTTCTGCGGGAGATTAATAGGACCCAGGTGGAAATAGTATTGGGGGCTGAAACTAGTTCAGGAGACACCAGGTGAGGTGAATGTGAATTGTTTCTTGGCTGCAGGACTTCTCAGTGCCTTTATGCTGATGTGCATTGGCAATCTCCAAGGCAGGAAGGGCGATGAACTACAGTTTCTCCAAACTGACCTTATCCTAAAGCCATTCCTCAGTGGGAGGTCTGGGGGCATTACTACTCTGCTGAACACAGTTAGGGAAATGCTGGTCTAGAATAGTAGAAACCACAGTGCTCTCAGGTCTCTGCACACGGGGCCGTACCATGTAATGTCAAGAGGCTTTGGGGAGTCGGGGAGGTAAGGCCCAAGGTCTCCCCTGCAGTTGTGGGGCTCTGCTCACCCTCCTGGGCAGTGTATTCACTGTCGATGATCCTAGCCAAACCGATGTCAGCGATTTTGCAACACAAGGTCTCAGACACCAGGATGTTGGCTGCCCATAGGTCGTGGTGGATAGAATTCATGTGCTCATGTACGCCATCCCTTCGGCGATCTGGGCTGACATGTCGATCAGTCTCGGGAGGGACAGTCTGCCACCGTCGTCTGTCTTCAGGAAGTCCAGCAGGCACCCTCTGGCCATGTACTCGATGACAATATAGACGGGCTCCTTGGTGACCACGGCGTAGAGCCGGACCTGCCTCTCGTGCTGCAGAGTCTTCATCAGGATGGCCTCACCCAGGAAGGCTTCCGGAGACATCCTTCCCTCATTCAAGGTCTGGATGGCCACCTTCACATTGTTTCTGTAGTACCCCATCCAGACTTCGCCAAACTGCCCCGATCTGAGTTTCCTGACCAGCCTGAGACACGGCCGCGGGATCTCCCACTCGTCCTGGGCCCAAGGGTTTTGAGGAGCGAGGCTCACGCAGGGCACGGTCAGCCTCTGGCACAAAGCATCCCCTTTCTTGCAGTAGTGCTGCACCAGGGCCTGGAGCGAGGGGAAGGTGGCCCGGAGGGAGATGTAGTAGCCCCCTTTTTCCAGGAGGCAATCTTATAGTGCTTGACTATTTCCCCCTGGGCAGTGACATCCTTCACAGACAGGGAGAAGGCACCTATGCTGGTTTCACTCTCTCTAATGAGAAAGGAGCCGGCCTCTCACACAAAGGTGCACTTCTCATGTCTGGGGCTAGTCCAACAAACCCAGGACTGTCAGAGGCCCTGCACTTGCCACCCCAGAAAAATATCTCATCTCCAAAGAAGGATTCCTAGTCTAATGGTTGAAAAGTGCTCCCGTTCTTGAAACAGTGGTGAAAGGATGGTGAAATAATACTGAAAGCAATCGTATCTCCAAAGGCTCTGGTGCCAGGTATGGGAAATACCAAGTTACCTGGGCCTCAGTAGAGTTTTCCCTGGGAAAAACATCATAGGCTTCAGGATGCAGAGACCAACCTTATCACTATTACGGTGCCAAACGCGATGGGAATGGCAAATAATTACCAACATACTGGTTATTTAAAATGTGTCAGTATGAAATCTGAAGCACGACCCACACTTTTCCCATCTCACGCAAATATGCACTTACCAACTCTGGAGGTAAACAAATCAAACACAGGGCTGACAGAAGCCCCGCACTTACACCCCACACAGAAATCTCAACTAGGAAGAAGGATTCTTATGCTAATGCGAGAAACCTGCTCTGGTTCTGAAAATAATGGTTAAACCACAGTTTAATAATACTTAAAAGAACACTTTCTTTATAGTCTCTAGTACCAACTATTGGAAATGCCAAGTTTACTGGGCCTCAGCATACTTTTGTCTGTGAAAACTCTCGTATGCTTGAGGATGCAGAGACCAACCTTTTGACAATTTTCTTGAAAAGTTCTACGAAAAAATACCAGATAGTTCCTCAACCTAGTGGTTACTTCAAAAGTTGTGCCACACACCTCTTGGAATGATCGAGTTACTTTGGCCTAGCCTTCCATTGGTCTAGAGAAGGAATCGCCATTCCTAGCTGATGAATCAAATGATTCTGAAAGGAACGGTGAAAAATGCCGATAGTGTTTCAGTCTTTAGACTGAAACAGGTTCCACACTATTCACCTCTCAGGCAAAGGCGCACTTCTTATGTCTGGCGGTAGTCCAATCAAACCCAGGACTGACAGAGGCCGTTTGCTTGCCACCCCAGAAAAATATTGCATCTCCAAAGAAGGATTCTTATGCTTATTAGAGCCAGATTCCCTGGGCCCTGGGAACAGAATGGCAGAGTCCAAGGCTGCAAAAGGCAAAGGAGTTTTTTGGCTGGCTTGAGCCAGTGTCCAAGTCTCTGAGCACCAACGCAGTGGTCTCTTTATGAACTAGAACCCAGCCCTGGGGTAAAAACTAAGCTTTTATGCCTTTCAGTAGGTTACTTAGCTATGCACACCATTCCCCCTCCCCCTTTAGTTCATTTGCTCCTTTAAGGGTGGCTTGATCTAATTGTCTCCTGATTGGTTGGCTCCAAGGTGCTCCACGTCCCAATACTTTCCCAGCTGTTTTGCAGAGTCACTGGGCGGGAAGAGGAGGACCTGTCCCGGGAACTTGTGACTTAGGCCCACCCATCTTGGGGAAACCAAAACTTAGGTTTGTGTGAGGAGATTCAGCCTGTCAAGGAGTCACTCCTGCTCCCCCTTCTGCCCTTCTTTCCCCCCTTTTTCTTGTTCCTATGAGCACTCTTGCTCGTACATGGGGTCTCCTCCTTTTCCCATTTTTAGACTTTGGTACTGTCTTGTTTTTCCCCCAGCACTGTATTAAGTCCCGTAGCACCTGAGATGGGAGAAACTCTTACTTTAAACTGTATTATAGTGCCAAATATTGGGCGCTGATAGAGAAATATTTCCCAGGATAGTCCCAAGACCCACCGTCTGTCCCGATTTTTTTTATCTGTGAATCTTACACGTATTAGGTTACAGTCAGAGGTATTCCTGGTTTGTGAGTATGGCCGGACAAAAGACACTTTGATAAAAAAAAAAAAAGAGGCGGTACCTGCCATTTTCATTCTCCGTCATTGGTTGTCACACACTTCCAGTCTGCACAGCAGACAGACCTGACTCCCCCACACTTGCATCTCATTACCCCGGATTTATACCTTGGACATGCATAAAACCCATTTCTATTCATGGATACTCTCCGTTCCCTCATACCACTGCCACCTCCCCCATATGAGTTATTATTCCACCAGTCCCGCCCCGGTCCTGTGAATTCTTGGTCTTGGGGAATCGGGGCTATTGTGCCATTTTATCCATACCCAATCTCTCGGCTGGTAGGGGTGCCCGTCAACCTCTTTTTCCTCCTGTCGGGTGGCCTGATAAAAGGCTTGGAGGGCAGGCCAGATCTGGCTTTGAACTCGTTGCAGGGCCTGTACAGCCTGCAGCACTTCTTTTAGGGTTTTCAGGCAGAGCCCTAGAGATCATTTTTGGTATTACAGGTGGAGGAGCACCCTATACAATCTCAAAGGGGGTTTAGCCTAAATGATAGGGGTGTTCCGGGCTCGGAACAGGGTGAAGGGAAGGAGGGTCACCCAGTCTCCGCCAGTCTCCAGGACCAATTTAGTCAAAGTCTCCTTCAGGGTTTTGTTCATTCTTACTACCTGCCCTGAGCTCTGGGGATTATATGCACAATGCAATTTCCAATTTGCCCCTAGAGCCAGGCTAGCCCCTGACTCACCTGACTTGTGAAGGCTGGCCCATTGTCAGACCCTATGCTCTCCAGCAGCCAGCACCTGGGAACTATTTCCTCTAATATTTTCTTTGCCACTATTAAAGCAGTTTCTCCTTTAGTAGGAAAAGCCTCTACCCACCCTGAGAAGGTATCTATCATGACCAGTAAATATTTCTACCCATATTTCCCTGGTCTTATCTCTGTAAAATCTATTTCCCAAAATAATCCTGGTTGCCTCCCCCTTTCCCTGGTACCTGTATGGGTCCCTCTGATCCTCCCCGGCTGCATAACCTGGCAGACACGGCAGTTTTTGACAATGTCTTCTGCTGTTTTCTCTTGTGATTTGAATCTGAGTTGTGCTGTGGCCAGCAGCTGTAACATCTTCTTCTTGCCAAGATGCGTTGTCCGGTGCAAGTGCCCTAGTAGGTGGTTCCCCAAGGTCTCAGGGACTATCAGGCGATGTTCTCCGTCTTGGAACCAGCCGTCCTTGTTTGGCATCGCCTGCAGTTTTTCTGTAGCCCACTTTATGTCCGTGCTGGAATAGTCCGGTTGGGGGGGCATCTTCCCCATTCCAGGGGGCGGCAAGCTCAGATGCAGAACATCGGTTAGTACCGGTCCCTCCGCAGCCCTTCTTTGCCTCAGCGTCCGCGGCCCGGTTGCCCCTGGCCTCAAGGGAGTCCCCCCTCTGGTGCCCCGGGGTATGGACTACAGCCACTGCCTTGGGTAGCAGGATGGCTTCTAGTAGTTGGAGTATCTCTGGCTTGTGCTTAATCTCTTTGCCTTCAGCTGTAATGAAGCCCCTTTCTCTATAGAGGGCTCCATGTATATGCACTGTCCCGAAGGCATAGCAGCTGTCAGTATACACTGTCAGCCTCTTCCCCTGGGCCCGGCGAAGGGCTTCTGTCAATGCGACCAGTTCAGCCTTCTGGGCCGAGGTCCCCTGTGGAAGGCACGTGGCCCAGATAAGCCTGCCTTGCTCATCTACTATGGCCGCCCCTGCATACCTGTGTCTGTCCTGGACGAAGCTGCTCCTATCCGTGAACGAGGTCAGGTCACTGTTTGCGAGGGGGCGGTCTTGCAGGTCACTCCAGGCCATCTGGGTCTCGGCCAGGATCTCAAGGCAGCTATGTTCAGGTGTTGCCGGCTCAGCATCTTGGCAGAAGCGTAGCTGGGTTCAGGATGGCAGGAGTCCGGGACTCGATGAGAGGAGCATCCAACAGGAGTCCCTGGTAGTGAGTCAACCTCGCGTTTGTAATCCATCGCCCTGGTGGCTGTCTCAGGATCCCCTCTATGGCGTGAGGGGTGGTAATTTGCAGATGCTGTCCCAGGGTGAGCTTGTTGGCATCTTTGACCAGCAAAGCAGTAGCTGCGACGATCCGCAGGCACGCCAGCCATCCTGCCGCCACTGGATCTAGCATTCTGGACAGGTATGCCACCGGCCGCCTCCAAGGTCCCAGCATCTGCCTGAGCACCCCCTGTGTCTATCAGGAAACTGACTGGGCTCCCCTCTATATTTAAGGTTACCCTGGGCTCGGGGAGAGGGTCCGAACCCCATCTTCCCTATTTACTATCTTCTTCTTGCCCCACTAGTAAGACTCTCTTAAGCAATGTTCTCCTTTCTGCCCCCCCTTTTTTCTTGAGACATTCTCTAGCCCAATGTCTCTGCTTTTTGTAGTGTGCACACTGATCCTTGCCTAGCCTCTCTCTCCGAGGTTGTTTTCGGCCATTTGCCCCTAAACTGACCCCCTTCCATGGCTGCAAGTAGGATCTTGGCCATCTCCTTATTTGGCTTACGCACCTCACCCACCTGGAACTTCCTATCTTCCTGTCTTATTCTTTCTAACTTCTCTTCCAGCATCTCCCTATTGTTATAGACTTTTTCTGCCACTTCCAGCAGGTCTCTCAGAGTTTTCTCACTTAACCTGTCTATTTTCTGCACCTTACACCTAATGTCAGGGGCTGCCTGGTTAACAAAAGCCATTATTACTGTCGCCTTGCTCTCTTCTGCAGTAGGATCTATGGGAGTGTACTGTCTGAAAGCCTCCATAATCCTCTCTAGATAAGCCGCTGGACTCTCCTCAGGCCCCTGTCGAACATCCCCTACCTTAGCCAAATTGGTCGGCTTTCGTGCCGCCGCCCGGAGACTGCCCATTAGAGTCTGGCGGTAGACCCGGAGACGCTCCCTACCTTGAGCCTCATTGTAGTCCCAGGGGGGTCATTCGAGTGGAAACGCTTGGTCTGTGATCCCTGGGTTAGCGGTGGGTCTGCCATCATATCCTGGAACCAGTTTTTGTGCTTCCCCCTCTATTCTTTCCCTCTCTTCAGTGGTGAAGAGAACTTTTAGCAGTTGCTGACAATCGTCCCAGGTGGGCTCTTTTGTAACTAGGGCTTTTGTCTTCTTCCTTGATGCTGACAGGAGGGTCTTTAGCCAAGGTGGCGGATCCTGGACCAAGTCCTGCCAGACTATAATATAGGGGGCTTGGTCCGGATGGCCGTGATGACCAAAGACTACCCCTTTTATTTTTTCAATAAGCTCAGCATCAAATGCCCCTTCCCGTTGCCATCCCACCCCAAAGGTCGGCCACTCCGCCTCACACAGGGTGATGAATTTCTTTTTCTTTACTTTTAGGGAAAGGCTGTGCGCCCTTTCCTTAACATCCTTAAAATGGCCCACAATAATGGACAGGGGAGTTGATGGTGTCTGTCCCATGTCTGCGCAGCACTCCTGCAAGGAAACAGACACCTTTAGTTGGTCTGCTTTGGTGCCACCAGCTGATCTGGCGTCACCGGTGAGTTCCTGCTGCCCACTCTTGTTGCCCACTGGTTTTTCTGGTTCCTTGCACAAAATGGGCAGCAGGTCTTGGCCTTGGTCAGACCCTGTTTTAGTTTTATTTCTTTCCACAGTGGGGCCTCAGAGGATGCCCTGTCCTCCTGAGTCACGTGAGGAGAAAAAGGGTTATTAATCAAAAGGGGGCAATGAAAACGTTCAAAAGACACCACATGACACAAAGCCACTAGAAAGGGGGGACAGTTTGCAGCCACAAAAAGAGTCCCACCAAGAGCCAGTAGAGAAGTGTGAAGGCAGCCTTCTTTAGAGGTCCCCAGGATTGAGGGGTCACAGCGTACAAGCCAATACCAAGCAGTAGCGCCAACAGGGAAGGGAGCCCCCAAAGAACAATCTGTAACCAGGAGATTGTAAATCCAGAGATAGAGAGGGCCATAGAAAAAGGAGAAGCTATTGGGCTGTTCCACTCAGCAGCACCTCGGCTCAGCAGACTCACTCACGAACCTCATTCACCATTAGTCACACTTACAGACACTCACACAGTAGGCATTTAATACCAATCACACGCCTGACCTAAGAGTCCGGACTCATTTCTTGGTCTTTTTCTCATAAATTGGCCAATATCACTCAAGAGAAATCCACAAAGGCACAAACAGACAATACTAGACCGGTCCTATGCTAACCATCTAAAACTCAGACAAATGGAAGCAGAATTTCCACCGAGCGGCCCCGGACTTAACCCCTTGGGGTGCCTGCCACCCGTTGGAAAATGCTTTCTGCCCAGCGGCCCCGGACTTATCCCCTCTCGGGGTACCTCCCGCTGGTTGGAAAACAAAAGACAAACAAAGAAGCAACAAACAACAGAGATTTTAGCCAGTTACCGTTTGGATTCCTCGTCAAACGGATCTACTTGGTTTCGCTTTCTCAGAGAATAGATAGAGGAGTTGTCTGAGTCTGTCCCATGCTCACAAAGGAAATGGGGGAGGGAGTTTCTCTCAGGTGTCCGCCTGGCTGCGTCCCTCGCCGGAACTTAGGAGCATCTTGGCTAAGGTGTACCCGTATAAAGCCCGGGCCCGGTCCCTCCTTTTTAGGGGAGTGAATCATCGTTATGCCGTATGACGTCGCCACAGAAATGCAGGTTAGGACCCACTCAGATTCTGTAGCCGCAGCCGTGGAACCTCATACAGTCACGCTTCATTCACTCAATCAGACAGACAGACTTTACCTCTCTTTCTTTTACTTTCTTTTTTTTTCTACGTCAGCTGCACCATTTCTGAATTTCCGCCCAGTGGCCCCCACTCGGGGTTGTGTCCCACTGCTTGGAAAAACCCTTTTCAGACGGACCTTACCGGCCAACACCAACAACCTATCAGGGGGGCGAGGGATGTCTCCCTTCGCTCCCGACCAGCGGCTTTCCAACAGCGCATCCGCCGAGGCCTTTTGCTGGTCACGGTATGGATCCTGCATCATACGGAATTTCTTACTGCCTCAGACCTAGCTGGCTGACAGACTTCCGCCCAGCGTCCCCCTCTCGTGGTTGTCCCACTGGCTGGAACACAGAAGACAGACAAAGAAACAACAGACAAGGGGGTGACAGACGTCTCCTGTCACTCCTGACCGGCGACCCACCAGTGCGTCCCCCTAAGTCTTCTGCCGGTCACTTCCCAGGGCCCAGTTACCTACACCGTACGGATTTTTAGCGCTTCAACTCCTCCTCGGATCCGGATTCTGTTCCGGGGGTTTTGGGATCCCGGACGAGCCCCCAAAATGTTAGAGCCGGATTCCCTCGGCCGCGGGAACAGAATGGCAGAGTCCAAGGCTGCAAAAGGCAAAGTTTATTGGCTGGCTCAAGCCAGGGTCCAAGTCCCAGAGCACCAACGCAGTGGTCTCTTTACGAACTAGGACCCCGCCCTGGGGTAAAAACTAAGCTTTTATGCCTTTCAGTAGGTTACTTAGCTGTGCACAGCATTCCCCGTCCCCCCCCCCTTAGTTCATTTGCTCCTTCAAAGGTGGCTTGATCCAGTTGTCTCCTGATTGGTTGGCTTCAAGGTGCTCCACGTCCCAATACTTTCCCAGCTGTTTTGCAGAGTCACTGGGCGGGTAGAGGAGGACCCGTCCTGGGAACTCGTGACTTAGGCCCACCTGTCTTGGGGAAACCGAAACTTAGGCCTGTGTCAGGAGATTCAGCCTGTCATGGAGTCACTCCTGCTCCCCCTTCTGCCCTTCATGCCAATATTCATATCAGAGTTATTCATAGTAATCAAAATGTAGAAAAATCCCTAATGTCCATCAACTAATGGATAGGTAAATCATAATGTGGTATATCCGTACAATAAAATATTATTTGGTAAAATAAAAAGGAATGAAATACTGACACATGCTACAATATAAACAAATCTCTGAAATAGTACAATTGAAAAAATATGGTCACAAAAGAGCATATATCTCATGGTACTATTTATATAAAATGTTTGGAACAGGCAAATCTGTACAGACAGAAAGAAAATTAATAATTGCAAGGTGCTGTGGCAGGAAAATAAGGAGTGACAGGTAATGAGTACAGAGTTTCTTTTTTAATTGATGAGAATGTTCTGAAATTAAATTATGGTGACTATTGCATAACTTAGTAAATATGGTAAAAAGCACTGAATTTTACACTTTCAACAGGTAAATGTTGTGGTATGCAAATTAATAATACTAAGTTAAAATAATACTAAGGTGTCATTTGCCTTTTTTATTATTCTTCAACAAGAGTACAGTGAAATTTCCAGTGGCTATATAACATGTAATATCACCAAAGATTAATACAGGAACAGATATAAGAAACCTGATAACTTCTATTAAATCTAATAGTAAAGAGATTTGCAAAAATATAAAACAGTGCTGTTTTGGGAAATATAAAACAATGTATTGAAAAATATATTTATTTTTCACCAAAATGTGTTATTTTATTAACATGTACATAATTTTTATTATGTTTAAATAAATTAATAAATATGTTGAAAATGTTCTGAGTTTCAGTTTCTAAAAATAAATATCTAAAGATGTAAGTTACGTAAATAAAAGCTCTTTGGGGTCTCCAATAATTTTTATCAGTATAAAGGGATTCTGAAAGCAAAATGTCTATAAACTGCTAAAATAGGGTAATGAAGAAACAATAAATCATTGTGATAAATAGTGTAAGAGTGTGTCTGTTACCTTTCTGTGACTGGAAGATGAACATGCTGTGACTGGAAGATGAACACAAATTGTACTGTAAGAAAATCCACATTTTTCATATATTATGATGCATAAATGTTGTAATGAAATATTCTAATGTTTGTAGAAACATTAATAGGGAAAGGGAAATTATTTTTAGTTTAGTTTAATTTTTTTTGACTTAGTAAATGATTATAAAGGCAATGGAACAAAGAGATTGCTATTTTTCAGACATCTTTGTCTCTGTAAAATCTCTCCATGAAGTAATTAATGGTCATGAAGTACTTTGAAAATGAATCCATGATACAGTTGTCTTTTGTGATTAAAGAGAGTTCTGCTTAGAAGCATACCAAAGGGCATATTTCAAGGACAGTGACTCCATCTAAAAGGAGAGAGATTTTCTGAGTAACTCTAAGTTTAGTCCAAAAAACATTCAACTTAGAAATAAATAATCATCTTAGGTAGAAATACATAGCAGAGGAAAGACACTTTATGGTGGTTCCTAGCATTTGTTACTCTTTTCCATTATATGACTCTTGGCAAATTTTAATAAGCCTCTGATAAAATTTCAGATCTAAGCATGACTCTGCCACTTAAAAACTGATTTAAACTCTTTGCATCACTTCCCAGACTGTGAATCGATGAAAATAATGCAAATCTCATAAGTATTGTGGGAGAATTAAACAAAAACTGTAGTTCAATAAATATTATTTAGCTTTTTCTGTGGCCCATTTTCCATTACACCGATATGGCAATCAAGGCACAAAAGATTAGCAACTTGCCTAGGATAATACAAGCACTAATAATAGGTGCCAGCATAGTTACTAGTTCAAATCTGATTCCAAATACCCAGACCTATTTTACAGTATTGCACTTTATTTGTGAAGTGGAACGAGCTACACAAATATAAGCTGTTCTGGTTATGAAAGTAAAACAAAATTAAAAGGTACTTTATTAAATTTAAAAATCCTAAAATTATATGACTAGAAAGGTCTCCTAAGGGCTGTTTCAGGACTGTACTCAGACCCACTCCAACAGTTATCATCTGCCTGCATTCAAAGAAAAAAAATATCAAATTCCAGTACTTAACAACTTACAATAATCTTTTTATCTTTCTTTTTCCTTGCTTTTTCAATAAAATTTGAGATTGTTGCTGCCAGGGCTATAGCATTGACAAACCGCATTTACTTAGACTTGGCCAGCCCCATCCAAGGTCCTTTTATTGTGTAATATTGTAAGTTGAGATCTGTCTCTTCCTTATTTTGTCCCTAGGCTCATTGCACATGCAAGGGGCAACACTATTCTCTATTCAATGACGCAAAATCTCAGTCCCAAAGAAAAAATGACCATTCTCCACCAAGAGATGAAATGTTTTATATGCCTTGCTTGGCTCATTGGGACTGAATGACTTTGAGACTGAGTTATTAGGCAAGAAAAGAAGGAAAGAAGAAAGAAAGGAAGAAAGAAAAGGGAGGAGGCAGGAAAGAATGACGAAAAGGAAGAAAGGAGAGAAGGAAGGAAGGAAAGAATGAAGGAAAGAAGGAAGGGAGCTTAATGTTAGGTGTATGAAAGTAAAACAATATGTATATGTGATTAGGTTGAAAATAGATATGCAGAAATGCCTAACAATGAGTTTTAATTAGCATGCCAATGTTTTAAAAAAGAAAAAGTTCAATTAGCTAATAAAAATATTATCGGGGTGTTATTATAAAAAGTTCTCAATTTGCCTATAAGCTGGTGATCTGGAAATTTTGTGCTTGTGTTTTCTCGGGGAAACAAGTATCTGAAGCTAAGTTGTGACTGTCATCTTTGACTAGTGCGAAGTATGGTCTGCAGAACCCTGGGTCTCTGACACCCCTTCAAGAGCTGCTAGGTGAAAACTATTCTCATAGTTATACTATGATATAACTTGCCTTTTTCTCTGGGTTGATGTTTGCATTTATGGTGCAAGAGCAATAATGGGTAGAAATGCCAACCCATAAGGAGTTACCAAATTAGTGGCCCAAACTGTACTAGTAGACTTTTTTTTCATTGCTACATACTCACAGTTTTTTTTTAAAAAAGTTTCACTTTAAAATGCCCTTGATGAAGCTAAAAATGCTAATTTTATTAAAACTCATCTCTTGGTTATGCATGTAATATTTGGTATAATAAAATGGGAAATGGGCACAAAGCGTCTCTGTAGCTTACCACTCTACCATGTTTGTCTTGATGAGAAGCACTTGTACATTTGAGTTGCAAGCTGACTTGCTGCTTTATTCATGGAACGCTGCTAGAAAAAAAGACTCACAGATAAACTGTCGTTATTCAGACTGGGTATTTGGCAGACATTTTCTCTAAAGTGAACAAAAAGAGCATGTTATTTCAAGGAAAATAATAGCATTTGATAAGAAATGCATCAATCTTTAGAATATCTGTGTAACTCAGTATACCAATATTTTCAGAATAAACATACATCAAGGTAAAAAATGATACATGAGTATCAGCCCCATTCAAAATACAAAATATAATGAAATAGAGTATGAAAAGTTCATTGATATAATTCCACGTTGCATATTGCAACAAACCTCTATGAAGATACTACTTGTCATGATGATACTAACTTTGCTACATAACAGAGGAAGACAAGTAATCTTTACAAGTGGTATAGTTTTCATTCATATTAAGAGTAGATTGAATGGACAAGTGGACTTCATATGTAATCATTGTTCATATGAATGACTATACCAGTATATTTTCATTTCTGAGACAAAATTGATTAGTTTTGGTAGACATACAACTTTATTTGGTTTATAAATTAATTACATTGGTTGTTTATCTCAGAGTATGTCGATTTATCTTGAAAGCTGTAAAAAGAAGAATAGATCATATGTAGCACCGCATAATTGATTTATTGGCATATATTTTTCTTAAGAAGTCATCTGATTAGAACTGATTACAACTGCTTTAACATTCACTTAAGACTGTGTGGAAGTTATGCCACCATTCACTTTCACATCTTCAAAATCAAAAATGTTCAAATTTCATTGTGCAAAGGCAACAGACGAGGAGTTGGTTAAATACAGATTTTTAGGCTTGGTACAAAACACATAATCTTCTTCATAAGGATAGCTCTGAGATAATTTTCAGCTCGATTTTTTTGAACAACAACAAAAAGATGTATTTATAAACAATTAGATTTGGTTTTAGCATAGTGGGCATTTTACTATAGGTCTTTTTATCTTTTTAAAGTTTACATTGTCAGAAACGGGGCTTCTAAGTAGCAAATAGGTATAAAAGTATGTCATGCAATATTATCCTCACTTTTGAAAGCATTTGATATTTCTATGTTTTGCTGTGTTTTTATTGACATACTTTGTATTTTCTCTTTTTTTACTTTTGTTGTATTTTAATTATATATAAATCCATTCTCATTATAAGAACAATACAGAATTCTATGCATTAAAGGGGAAAATTTCCATTTAGCCCCCACTCCAATTTTCTTCCAAAAATATTGGTAGTAACTCCAGTTATTAAGTATGTTACATTCAAAATTGTTAAGTCATTGGTTAATCTTTGCTTTCTTTTTATTTCTAAGTATTAAAAATGTAAAGTTTCAGAATTTTAGAAGTGATTTATATACATCTATTTCAAAGGGTACATAGAAATTTCAAAAGTCTAGAAATATGAAAAATAAATAAAATAGCTTATAGTCAGAAATTTCCAATATCCACAATTAATATTCCTTAATCATTTGATGTCCATTCCTCTAGTCATTTTCTTATGAATGGTCTATTCTAAAAATGAGCCTATGTGTATATATACACACACACATACTATCTACCTTATGTATGAACACAAAGTACTGTTTGAAAACCTACCCATATACCCACACAGTCAGGTTCTTTCACACACCCACTCTGGTACTTTTTATAAAAGCCACCTCATGCATGTTTGTGTTGAATTCTTCTAGCCCAATTAATATACTATCTCATACTTATTAATTTATGTTTATACTTAATGTCTAATGTTGTTTTTCATTGACATAAGGACATATTCTCTAGTTTATTCTGCTTTTTAAAATTCTGCTTTTTAATAGAAATCTAGCCATGTTAATAAATATAACTCATTTTGTTAATGTTCAATAGTACATGTATACTGTATTTACCCATTCCACTATTGATAGAAATTTTGAGTTATTACTAACTTTTGCTGTTGCAAACAATGCTTTAATAGATATGCTTGTTCAAATTCCCAATCCAATTGTTTCTTTATAAACCTAGAAATCAAGATGCTGATTACGAGGTAGGCAAATTTTTAATTGAATTACATATTGCTGAACTGTCCATAAATTAAATATAACATCATTTATTTCCTGCAAGCACTATTTGAAAGAGTGTCTAATCATTTTCCTACATCTATGCAAACATTTGGTACTGTCAGACATATTAAGTCTGATAGCAGACAATTGGTGAAGAAAGCATGCATTGTTATGTTAATTTGCATTTCTTTATTTTCTCAGTTTACTAATATTACCTTGCTTTGCTTACTAAAAAGTTGTTTTGCTTTTATTTTTGTCATGTTTATTTTTTACTGTGAATATGCTGTTTGTATCTTTACCTCTTTTTCTTTATCTGTCTTACTGTTATTCATTTGAAATTTTAATATTTATTCTTACATTTCATAATTATGTATGTTGGGGCACATCTTATACAATACTATTGCTACTGTGTTAATTTTGTTAATAGTGTTTTTCCGGTACAATTTATTTTCATTCTCTTGCAATCAAATTTATCTAACTTGATTTTTCTTTCTTCTGAGAAAGTCTAACTAACCTACCCCAAATTGAGAATACTTTGTACATTTTCCTTTTCTTCTCAAAGAGAGATTTAAAAAAAATAGAGCAGTTTTAAGTTCACAACAAAAATGTGTGGTTGATATAGAAATTTCCCATATACCCTTTGCCCATAAATGGGCATAACCTCACCTTTTATTAACATCCACGACCATACTGGTACCTTTGTTACAAGTGATGATATTATTTTAAAACATTATTATCACTCAAAGTCTATAGTTTACAATGGGGTTCACTTTTGGTGCTGTACATTCATTTTTATACGTACATATTTTTGTGCTTGTAAGTTTTAAACTGCATTGGTTAAATACAAAGGAATACAGTTGCTGGATCCCATGGTAAGAGTTTTGTAAAGAAACGTTAAATTGTCTTCAAAATGACTGTATCATTTTGCATTCCCACCAGCAATGATGGGAGTTCCTTTTGCTCCACATCCTTGCCAGCACTGGTTTTGTCACTGTTCTGGATTTTGGCCATTCTAATACGTGTATAATGGTATCTCATTCTTGTTTTGGTCTTTTTTTTTCTTTCTTTTCTTTTTCTTTTCTTTCTTTCTTTTTTTTTCTTTTTTTGTGCATGAGGAGAAAAATGGATGTATAGAGGGAGAGAGAGAGAAAGAGCTGGTTGTTTTAATTTACATTTTCTTGATGATACATAATGTTGAGCATCTTTTCATATGCTTAATTGTTATTGGTAGATCTTCTCTCATGAGGTGTCTGTTAAGGCCTTTGCCTCATTTTTTGATGGGGTTGTTTGTTTTCTTATTCACACTCCATTCATGTGGTGTTCTTTTGGATAATAGCACTTTATCAGATACATCTTTTGTAATAAGTTTTCTCCTAGTTTGAGGCTTGTCTTCTCATTCTCTTTACAGTGTCTTTTGCAGAACAGAAAAATTCAACAATTAGAAGTCAAGTTTATCAATTCTTTCTTTCATGGATAGTTCTTTTGGTGTCATGTCTAAAATCTATCTAGATTTTCTCCTATGTCATCTTCTGTGATTTTTATAGTCTTGCAATTTACATCTAGGTCTGGGATACATTATGAGTTAATTTTTGAGAAGGGTGTAAGGTTCATGTCATTATTTTGTTTATGTGCATGTCCAATAGTTCCAGCAACACTGGTTGTAAAAACTATCTTCTTTCCCTTGTATTGCCTTTATTCTTTGTCAAAGACCACTGGTCTTTGTGTGGGTCTATTTCTACAATCTGTATTATATTCCATTGACCTATGTTTCTATTCTTTCACTAACACCCAATGTCTTGATTACTGTAGTTTCCTAGTTAGTCTTGAAGTCAGATAGCGTAGGTCCTCCAAATTTGTTCTTCTTCAATATCGTGCTGGCTTTCAAGGTCTTTTGGCTTTCCATGTAAAGTTTAGAATCAGTTATATTTGTGGAAGAGTTTGAGATGTATTGGTATTAATTGTTCTTTAAATGTTTGGTAGAATTCATCAGTGAAGATATCAGGTCCCAGACATTTCTTTTATGAAAGAATATTGATTATGTGTTCAATCTACTTATTTGTTATTGGTCTGTTCAGATTTTCTATTACTTCATGAATCAGTATTGGTAGGCCATATGTATCTAGGAATTTATCGATTTCTTCTAGGTTATCTGATATGTTGGCATATAATTGTTCATAGCAGTCTCTAATGATTCTTTGTATTTTTGTGATGTTTTAATAATGTCTCCATAAGTTTAGTACTTTGTGTTTTTATTTTTATTTGTCTCAAGATTTTTTAAAATTTCTTCTTTGGCCCATTAATTGTTCACAAGCATGTTCTTTAATTTACACATATTTTTGAATTTTTCAGTTTTCCTCCTGTTATTGATTTCCAGTTTTATACTATTGTAATCAGAAAAGATGCTTGATGTAATTTCAATCTTCTTAAATTTGTGAAGACTTGTTTTGTGGCCTAACATACGATCTAACCTAGAGAATGTTTTATGTATGTTTGAGAATAATATGTATTATGTTGCTGTTGTATGGAATGTTCGCTGTATGTGTGTTAGGTCTATTTGTTCTAAAATTTAGTCAAGTGAGCCACAGGTGGCCTTCTAGGTCCTTAAGTGTGACCTTTTGATTGAATCCAAATTTTATAGAACAAATTCTTTTATTAAAAGGGGTGCAGCAGAGAAAGATGAAACTTTTCTTGCCTCCTTTGGTGCTTAAACAGAAAATCTTGAAATGAGAAGGCCACAGATTCCCTACCCCTGGCTATTGCTTCTTTATTTTTTTATTTTTTGAGACAGGGTCTTGCTCTGTCACCCAAGCTAGAAGTACAGTAGCATCATCAAAGCTCACTGCAACTCGTGGGGCTCAAATGATCCTCCTGCTTCAGCCTCCCAAGTAGCTGGGACTACAGGCACATGCCACTACACCTGGCTAATTTTTTCTATTTTTTGTAGAGACGAGGTCTCCCTCTTGCTCAGGCTGGTCTCAAACTCTTGGCCTCAACGAATTCTCCTGCCTCGGCCTCCCAAAGTCCTAGGGTTACAGGCGTGAACCACTGCACGTGCCTATTCCTTCCTTATTGATTCTCTGCCTTGATGATCTGTTGTTGAAAGTGGGGTATTAAAGTTCCCTACTATTATTGTGTTGTTGTCCATATCTTCCTTCATATCTGCTAATATTTGGCTTATATATTTAGGCACTTTAATGTTGGGTGCATATATATTTACAATTTTTATATCTTCTTGATAAATTGACCACTTTATCATTATTCAATGACTTTCACTACCTTCTGTTACAGCATTTTACTTAGTTTATTTTGTATAATATAAATATAGCTACCCTGCATTCGATCTTCTGTGTATTTTCTATAGGTTTTTGCTCTGTGCTCACTACAAAGTTTGTATAAAACATCTATAGTTACAACAGGCTATTTTAAGCTAATACAAATTTAATTTTGATCATATACAAAAACTCTTCAGGTTACTTTCCTGCCCCACAATTTATGGCTTTGATATCACAATTTACATCTTTTTATATTGTGTATCTATTAACAAATTACTGGAACTATAGTTATTTTTAATATTTTTGTATTTTAATTTTTATGCTAATGTAAGTGATTTTACATAGCACTATTACAGTATTCTAATTTTTACTATATATTTAACTTTATTGTGTAGGTGTAGATTTTTTTTTTTTTTTTTGGCATTGATCCTCCCTGGTGTTCTCTTAAGCTTCTTGGGTCTGTGGTTTGGTGTCTGACCATAACTTTGGAAAAATTCCCCAGTTATTATAGGTTCAAATATTTCTTCTGTTTCTTCTCCTTTGCATTACATGCATGTTACATTTTTTTGCCCCATAGTTCTTTGATATTATCTTAGGGTATTTTTTTCCCAGTCTTTTTTCTCTTTACTTTTCAGTTTTGGAGGTCTTCTAATGAGATATCCTCAAGTTCAGATATTCTTTACTCAGTCATGTCCAGCCCACTAATATGCCCGTCAAAGTGATTCTTCCTTTCTTGCAATGTTTTTGATCTCTAGCATTTGGTTCTTTCTTAGAACTTCCATATCTCTCGTTACATTGCCCATCTGTTCTTGAATGTTGTCTACTTTATTCATTAGAACCCTTAGTGTAATAATCATAGTTATTTTAAATCCTCAATTTGATATTTTTAAAATCTATGCTATATCTGAATCTAGTTCTGATACTTACTCTGCCTCTTAAACTCTGCTTTTGGCATTTTAGTCTGTCTTGAATTTTTTTTTTCCTTGATATTTGGACATGATTTTCTAGATAAAAAAAACTACTGTAAATCAGCCTTTACTAATGTGGTGGTAAATTTTGGGAAAAAAGATAGCATTCTTTAGTTCTATGATTAGGTCTCAGTCTTTCAGTGAGACTGTATGTTGGGCTGTGAACTTTATAGGTGTTTATCAGTACCCTCCCCAACCCCCCTTAGATGGGACAGGATAGCTAGGGGGGGGTTGGAGCTCTGAATTTCCCTTTCTTCATGTGGAACGTTAGAGTTGGCTGAAATTGGAGGTTCCCCTTCCTCCAGGTAAATTAGGCTCTAAAATCCCTGCAGATTAGGCACCGATTAAACAGTCTTTCCTGATGGCATACCTTGTTAAGAACAGAATGTTTGTCGTGTTTCAAATTTTTCTTTTCCCTTTTCCCTGGTAGAAACACCAGAGGATTTTTTTCTCTGATACTCACTGTGAGAACCTGGTAGAGCTCCAAGAAATAAAACTCATAAAAGTGTGTACTCTGCTGCTACCCTCCCATGACAGGGTCACCCTGGAGGTTTTAATCTCTCAGACTTGTCCACACTGAACTTCTGGTAATTTGTCAACTATGGTAGTTTTCCTGCCCAAGCATTGGGCAAGTTTCCTGCAGTAGTTTCTGCTAATGGGTTTCTGCTCTAATAAACTGTGAATCTCTGTATTTGCCTGTTGGTCTTTCCAATTTTGGGGGCAGCAGTTTGCCCCATGACCAAAATTATTTCTGGTACCAACATAAGAAGAGTTGCTGATTTTTCAGGTTGCTTCACTCTTTACTTTTTGTTATGATGGTGTGACACCCAACTTCTAAGTGTCTTACATGTGAGATCCCTATGTATTTTTTAGAAATATTTTTTTCAAATATACATCACAAACAGTAAGATTCTATTTTGGAATAAACTAAGCAAAGATGGTTGAATTTTCTTTTTCAAAGGGTGTATTAACACCCACTTGTCTCTGTACAATTGATTTTAAAGTTTATTTCTTCCCAACAGACCTGAACCACCACCTACATTATACAAAAATGACTAATACTTGTAGATGTTTGCTACAATATTTTGTTTTCCCACTATGTTTGTCTAATCCCTCACAAAGACCAAAAAGGTTGTAATTAACACACATTTTAATATGTCTTAATAAATAATAAATAGTAACCCCTTCAGTGTAAGTTTTAATTTTTTTGAAAAGATCAAATACCTTATTATGCCTTTATAATTTCATGGGAATTTTTGAATCCTTATTAAGTTCTGTGAATTCTCTTTTAGTTATTTTTATACACTTCCTAAAATTTTAGATAAATTTGAGAAAACTTAACATTTATAGAATTAATGTTTAACCTACATTAACATGATATCCCTCATTATTTATCCATCTAGTCATATCTTCGTTAATGTCCTTCAATAACAATTTATGTTTTTCTCAATAAATGACTTGCATACATTTACCTCATTTTTTTAATTACTGCTAAGCACTCTAAGGATTTCATGCTATGTTTTCTTGTTCTATTTCATTTTTTAATTAGTTATTGCTCCTATATAAGAATTCTTCAGACTTTTAAATTCAACCATGAATTTCAACCACATAACCTCTTTAAATGTTGTATTATGCTATAAATATCATATTTTACAAAAAATACTCGTCACAGTTTCTGTTATTCATTCAATAAATAACCCTCTGAATTTCTATTGCGCATGTGACACTTACTAGGTGCTGAAAGGAACACACACATAAAATAGGTGTATATTGACAGGTGCCTTATGGGGGAAATAAACAAGTCTGATGAGAGGAATCACAACATTTTTTACATGGTCCTACTTTCCTTTCTATCAGAGATGACCAGAACAGAAAATTTGACTGAGTTTGGCACTAATTCCTCTGTGGACATAAAATAGTAACCAACAGCTCAATAGTTGTTTTTTCTTTTCTTTTCTTTTCTTTTCTTTTCTTTTCTTTTCTTTTCTTTTTTCTTTTCTTTTCTTTTGTGAGAGGGAGACTATCTCTCCATTTCCCAGGCTGAAGTGCAGTGACACAATCACCATAGCTCACTGCATCATCCAATTCCTGGGCTCAAATGATCATCTTGCCTCAGCCTCCTGAGTAGCTGGGACTACAGGCATGTGCCACCATGCCTGGTTTTATAGCTGTTCTTAACAAGAATAGTCCCCAGGTAGAGAAGGGGATCTCCTCAGCACAACAATGACGAGTCATCGATTTGAGGGCAGGAAAGGTGCCTCTCTAACCCGGAAGTCTTTCTGTGACACTGGAAAGTTGAACTGTTGTACTGTCTCCAAAAATAGCCTTGTTATGTCAGTGTACAGGCCTTCATCTCTCACTAGTGAAAAAAACTCATATTGGAAGAGAAGATCAAATTATTAATAGAAGATCCAGATTTAATCTTAGCTGTGGTATTAGAGCCTTGATATAGAGGATTAGTATACATGGGACTAAGGTTGCTGACATTTATAGAGAAGTTATATGGTATGGGATGCAGAGATGGGGTTAGGAGGAATCTACTGACTGAGAATTATTCCTATGGTAGTGAATTTTCCCTGTAAAATATGAAATACGTCTGATAGTCTGGGTGCACAGAAAATAATTATCTTATATAGTAAATGGTTGCTAAGGAGAGGTCACAAGCTTGAGAGACTGTAAGATCAAATTTTGTAATTTTTTTCTTGTAGGTTATAAAATACCTGTCCATTGAAAAGGGAGGATTGAGCTTCTGCAAATTTTTGTGTTTTATAGACACTATATGAATGTTCATTTCCTAAAAATTATTATACACATTTGAAATACGAGAGGAGAAGAGCCTGGCCTCTGCCTTAGCACTATGCTGGTTTTTAGTTCAGGGAACTGTGCGTAAAATGTAACCACCGGGCTGTGATTTGAATGGTTCATAGCAGTTAGATGCAGAAGGGGTAGGGTAGAAGGTTAGAGTATTTCAAATAGAAGAAACAGCAAATGCAATCTGCAGATGGAAGAAATGAAAGGTGTATTCAGAGAGAAGCAATTATTTAAGCTGGATGGATGTAAGGGAAGAAATGGATATTAAAAAAGAAAGTCAGTAGACATATCATATCAAGGGACCTATTTTAAGAGATTTGTGTATGTTCCAAAGATACAAACCTCACAGCAAAGACTGTATGAATTATTTGTACTAAGTTAATTATAAAAATGTATATTCCTACTTGGTCTTCATTAATTGAGTCTTTATGCTTAATCACATAATTGAGTGTCTAATGGGTATGATCAAAAAAGATTTTATTTTAATAATGTCATTGGTCATATATTTTATTACCTTAAGTAGTTATGTTAAAGCACCATACTGTGTTTACACTCTATATTTTTACAGAACTCTTGGCTCATTTATTTTGAGGTATGACTGTCCTTTAAATAAAAGACACTAACACTTTTTTTGTGAATGTTTCTAGAGATGTCCTACATCTGCATGTTTCTGTGTTTCACCAAATTCATCAACAAAGATATTTTAAAGCCTGTGTCTCTGTTTGAGACACAATATAACTGATTATAACAAAGTTATTCCAGTGCCTTTATTGCTACTTAAAATTTTATGCTTATAAACTAATTACTAGTCCCACTGCTTCGTCCTTCAATTAATAAAATAAATTTCAACATGTCTAATTAAAAGAAATAGAATTTTGTTTCAATCTGTATTTCCAATCTTTATAATTGATTTAAATTAATGAAAAAAAAAACACTAAAAACCGAAACAACAAATACCAAAATAAAATCTCAGCCTTTGTTATCTTTATTTTTCTTTAATTTCTGGGAAGTAAATACACCTTTTAATAATATTTACTAAGACTTTTTAACCATAAACACTAAAAATGGGCAGTTGATTACAATGTACAAATTTATAAATATGTTATTCTTGTATTTTTTAAAATACATGAATTTCTATTAGAGTTAAAAGTAGAAGCCTCCTGATGATTTAAGAAAAACACCATTGTATTTATATAAAATATAATTTAATCCAAAATGAAAGAAAAAGAAATGCATAAAAGAAAACCTATTCACATATTTGTTGTCACCTTCTTCCTTCCGATTGTCAAAGTCTATATTAAATTCATATTGAAAAAGTTCTACAAGATCTAATGTTTTGATCATTTTTAGTTCAAAATTTCACCATTAATGTGAGGGATTTGATAGCAAACGAAGAAATTGTGAACTGCCCATAATTTCAGAGAATACTTGACCTGTTACTTTATTATGTAATATAGTTTAAAAATCTTTAGCCCTGGCTTCTATTTCTTTATTCATTATGCGTGGATAGATCTAAGTAAAACCTTTCCTTATCAGTTTGCTACTTTCTCTATTATTTTTGAGGTATCATTATTAAGAGAAAAATTTCAGCAATTCCATCTTTAAAAGAAAAAGGGAAAATTATGTAAAAATAGAACAGTAAAGATTTGTGATGGCCTCTTTTGATTTTAATGTTTTTTTAGGAGACCATGAAGAGCTAATGTCCATATCTTATGAATGCTTCAGAAAATTGGGTTTTCAAAATATAGAACCAAAATGTGTGAGATAGAACATCTGAAATCCACATAGATATTAACCTCTAAGACATATGGTGATCCTCCAATTCTGGATTTTATGGATCTTTGTACAAAAGATAATTTTGACATAGAAAGCTATATTGCAGTTGGTGACAAACTGTCCAGTCCCTGATGTATAATGAACTGTTCTCTACCAGATAGAGTGCATGTTTACAATAGTCAGTTAATACATCTGGCTGATTTTAATTGCATTAGCGTTGTCGCACCAGAGGTGGCATAACTTTCATGTGAGATAATTAGGTTTGCTCAATTTAAACAGACACATTAATGCAGCTCAGCAAGGCTCAATTAAATCTGTTTCAAAGCAAAATCACAATGTGAGGCATTGTGGGTAATGTTATGCAAATTGTCATATTGGCAGAGAAACTGAGTAAGGTTTCAGCAGCGCCTATTGGCACAAAATGAATTTCTCCATTTGGAATATCAAGGCAAAAACAGCAAGATGCCTGTGTTGTAATTTCTCGTGTTTTAGGGCTTATCAAAGTGATGCAGCTGTTGGCCTAGTCAAATGAATTGTTTTGTCACTTTGGTTTCCCTTAAGTAATTTTTTAAAGTTTTTATTATAACCAAAACATCTATTGTTTCAAAATCTAAACAAAATTAGTCTTCTTCTAGCTACCAGCCATAATCAAAGTTTCTTCTTCTTTATTGTGCCTCCATTTTCAATAGGAGTGTTTATTAGTAAGCAAGGTAGGCCAGATCTAACCGTATTGAAATACTTATAGCAAGCATTCTCAATGGGTGGCAGCTTCTATTTGTTTATGTGTGGCACAACTTGGCACTTGAGGAAAATATCAATGATCTTACTTGAAGTAAATATGTGAATTTTACTAAAATTATCTACCATATGCCAATAATATTTGCAACAAAACATAATTTTTTATTGATATCATAATTGGAATATCTACTCCAATAAGAGGATAATGATTTTATAAAAGTTTTTGAACTTTTAATAAATTAAAAATTAACTTACATTTTTTGAATTCTGATGTTTGGTTAGAAGGAATTAATAATTCTCACTTTCTGTGTATCACCTACATATATGCACACCTACATATATGCAAACATATTTAATACATATACATATATACAAGTATATTTAAATAAATACATAAAAATGTATAAAACATTTATAAGTAAAATATGCATTAAATATGTAGAATATACATTATATAGTACTGCAGTCCCCAAACCCTGGGCCATGGACCAGTACCAGTCTGTGGCCTGTTAGGAAGCAGGTCACACAGCAGGAGATGAGCAGCTGGTGAGCGAAGAAAGCTTCCTCTGTATTTACAGCCACTCCCCATCACTCACATCACTGCCTGAGCTCCACCTCCGGACAGATCAGCAAAGGCATTAGATTCTCATAGGCATGCAAACCTTACTGTAAACTGCACATGCGAGGGGGATCTAGGTTGTGCACTCCTTATGAGAATCTAATGTCTGATGATCTGTAGTGGAGCTGAGGTGGTGATGCTAACGCTGGGGAATGGCTACAAATACAGATTATCATTAGCAGAGAGGTGAATCTTCCCAAAATCATCTCCACCCTCTCCTCCTCCCCACCCTGGTTTTCCATGAAACCAGTCCCTGGTGCCAAAAATGTTGGGGATCACTGATATAGTATACAACTACTGTGTGTACGTGTGTGTGTGTGTGTGTGTAACAGTTCTGTGGGTGAAAATACCAAATCATCTCTGCCCTTACCCCATTACATAGAATAGGATCCCCATTCCTCTCTTTTTAATCCTATAGGGAGTTTGGATCATATTTGCTACCTTTTTCTTCTGTCTCACTTTGAAACATATATTCAAAATTAATTTTTTCAAGAGTCTATTGATGCTCATTTTAAATAATACACAAAGATTTATTACAAATGCTTTATAAAGTTTATCTAACATCTATTTTTTTGAAGAATTATTAATTAATTTTTAAATTAAGCAACATCAAGGCAGAAATGTGATCAAATCTTTAGGTTAGCAGAAAAAATTGTTAGAAATAAAGAGATCAACATGATACAAGAATGCTTACAGTGGAAACATGGCAAATAAACAGGGACCTTCTGAATAGTTTTATATTTTTCTTTTATGGTTTTATTCTAGAGTTTCCATATTTTTTACATGAAGGATCTTAGAAGAAAATAAAGCTTTGGCAAATGATTCCTAGTAATGTAGTATCACTTTGATTATTTATATGAAATTGGAAAATGAACAAAATTACATAATCTTTGTTTTAAAGAGATAGTTTACAGAAAGAAAGATTTATATCAGAGGACATAATCCGATTTTTGACATTAAAGTTCAAAGCACTGATGTCTGATGTTAGTGCTTATTAATATTTCGAATGTATAAAAATGGCAAAATTATTGTGCTGATGTAGAAAGTAAATTACTACAAAACTTCAGGGGATTTTTTACATGACAAAATTAATAATGATAATAATAATTTATAATAATGATAACCAAAATATAGCTAAGGGCTTATCATTTTGATCTTCATGGAGTCCTTATAAATATGTTCTATCATCACTGAAACACAGATCTGCTGTAGCAAAATGTGATAGTTACGTTAAGTAGTAAAAAATAACATTGCACTCTTAATGTTGTACTCTTTGTTCTTGCTGGTGGTAACAGTGTTGTTTTTTCTTTTTTTTAATTAATAGGAGAATATATACAGATGCACGTTCTTCAAGGAATTTATATATTTATTAAACAACTATTTATTTAACAGCTACAATGTAAAAAAACCCTTTGTTAGATGTTAGGATGTAACAGTAAGACTAAGTTCTGCCCTTGATGAATTTATAATACACGTGTGAAATTTTTTTAAAAAATTTAATTTGAGATAATTGTAGATTCACATGTAGTTGTAAGAAATGATACAAAGATATCTTATATATCTACATTCAATGGCGATGTCTTGTATAACTATAGTACAATATCAAAATCAGGAAACTGACTTTACCTGAAATTTCACCAGTTTTACATGCAGTGTGTGTGTGTGTGTGTGTGTGTGTGTGTGTGTGTGTATACCTATTTCAATGCAATTTTAGCACACCACCATTACTGTTAAGATATAGAAAAATTCAATCACAAGTTATTTTTAAAAATTCTTTTAAACAGAGTTCAATGTAAAATTGCAATGGTGAAAAATAAAGTACAACGGTGATTTGGGCTGAAAAAAGGTTCTTTCACAAATATTTTGTTATTTAAACAATTTGGTAAACAATTTCTAAAATGCATTATCCATGTCACTGTTTTATTTTAAGGTTATGCATGTGTCACACAATTTTGATAAATTGAGATAAATATTATGAACATGTATGTTTTTATTACATTGTAAAACATTTATCCATCTGCTCTTTCTATATATATTTTCTTCTCCTTCAGTATTGGTCTTTTCCCCTATGGTTATCATTAATGTTCCTCACAGAATACTTTCTTTAATCCACCTTTTTAATATATTATGGACTGGCAAACTGAGCAACCAACACTTAAGTTGCTATTGACCTCAAGTGTAATATATATGGCTTTGGTGCAATGTTGTCATAGTAAAAATAATTTTTGGTCACTATAATTACTTTTTGGAACAAGAAAGTGCAATCTCTGCATTTCCTTTGCAATTTTGTAATACTCAGGAAAAATCTCCCTAGAATTCAAACAGTCTCCAAAGAAAATAGACTGTAAAAACATTTAAGACAGTCTGTACTTGATGGACTAAGAGAGACCAAAATACAGTTTTTCTTTTAATTTCTTTACAGTAATTTCAGTTATTTATTATACATCCCTGCTTCATTGTGTTTTAAGTAACATTTTCATTAATTTATCTATTAACTTTTTATTGTGCATCACTATGTGCCAAGTAGTATACTAGGTGCTTTGTATAAGAATGGGTAATTATCTAGTGGAATAAATAAATATTGATTAATAATCCCAGAGTGATGATTAGTGTCACAGATGGATGCAAAAGAGTATAAAATGAATGTGTCTACTTGCTCTTGGGATCAAAAGAAAGTTTTCCTGAAAAAGCCATATCCATGTTTGACTTGAATAACAGAGAGGCACATGCCAAGTGAAGAATGGGGAAAATATATTCCAATTGTGAGGTAGGAAGTAATAAATATGTTTAAGAGATGGAAAAAGCTTCCTATATCTATATGGTAGAAGAATAAAATGGCAATCTACTGTGTAAAAATGAATGCACATTTTGGAAGCATCTAAGAAGAAAATTGTCTCAGATTTTACAGCTTTCAAAGCAATTACTCAGTCATATCTCATTTGAACCCACATATTCAATAGCTGGGCATACATTTATTGAGAACATACCATTTTACATTGTGTTAATATGAACAATATAGCTGGTGGAGAGTGTTCTTTTTGTTAGATTAATGCAAATTAGGCTTCAACTGAAGCTATTCTAAACTCAATTACCAACTATGGTTAAATTTCTGAGATTTCAGAGAAAAATACATCATAGTAGAAGCAAATATTCTCTAAGGATTTGTTTAGAGAGAATTCTCATTTAGTACTCTGAAAGTTGCCAATTGTGGAAGTGCCAATGTACAATTTATTTCCACTCAAGAGTGCCAAAGATCACACTAATAGCTTCAAGGTAATTTATTATGTATGGAGTCATATACAAAATGTTCTCATCAGCACTGAGCTACTATACCCTTACTGAGTGAATTTTATGCCCCTTATTATACTTAATTTGTATTGATTTAAAATTTGATATTAGTATTAAATAATTGATCTTTAGATAATTTAGATTTTCTAAAAGGTTAATTTCAGTGAAAGAAAGCAAGATATAATTTTATATTATTACTAAGCTTATAATTTGCACAAAACTATTTTAATAAGATAGGAGGCTGTGTTCCTCCAGGATATCTAATTGCCAAAGTTAATTCATTGTTAACTATTAGAAGTAGTTTAAAATAATTCTAAAAATCTTGTAAATGACTTAGATAAATGGATAGTGTGAATCATCAGTATCTTCTTACTATGGTAGTCTGATATTCATCATTTTCTTTTTCCTTTCATCCTTGTTTTATTTAAAAACACAAACATTTAACATTGCATTTATCACAATACTTTTTAGCACACATACTTAGAATCATATAGACAATTAATCTATCCATGAGGAAAAGAGGAGTTGAGAAGGGAAATCTTTTGTAGCCATTAAAGTAAGTACAAGATTATGTATATTGCCTTTGCCCCAACCAAGTCAGAGCTTCAAGCGTGTCCATCCCCCAGACAATGTGCACCGCACCCATTAGGTGTGTATGCACCCATCCCTTTCTCCCCGCTCCCATCTGCCCAACGCTTGATAAATGTTATTACTACATGGACGCTTAAGTGTTGAAACTTAAAGCCAATTTGACAGTGAGTACATGTGGTGCTTGTTTTTCCATTCTTGGGATACTTCACTTAGTAGAATGGGCTCCAGCTCTATCCAGGATAATACAAGAGGTGCTAGGTCACCATTGTTTTTGTAGCTGAATAGGACTCCATAGTATACATATACCACATTATATTAATCCACTGATAGACACTTGAATTGTTTCCATATCTTTGCAATTGTGAATTGTGCTGCTATAAACAATCGAGTGTAGATGTCTTTTTTATAGAATATCTTTTGTTCTTTTGGGTAGATGCCCAGTAATGGCATTGCTGGATCAAACGGTAGTTCTACTTTTAGCTTTTTGAGATATCTCCATGTTACTTTCCACAAAGGTTGTAGTAGCTTGCACTCCCACCAGAGGTGTATGAATGTTCCTATCTCTCTACATCCATACCAACATTTATTGTTTTGGGACATTTTGATAAAGGCCATTCTCACTGGAGATAAGTGATATCTCATTGTGGTTTTGCTTTGCATTTCCCTGATGATTAGAGATGTTGAGCATTTTTTCATGTGTTTGTTGGCCATTAGTCTATCTTCTTTTGAAAAGTTTCTGTTCATGTCCTTTGCCCACTTTTTGATTGGGTTGTTTGATTTTTTCTTCTGATTTCCGAGTTCTATAGAGATTCTAGTTATCAGCCCTTTGTGGGATGTGTAGCATGTGAATATTTTCTCCCATTCTGTAGGTTGTCTGTTTGCTCTCCTGACAGTTTCCTTAGCTGTGCAGAAGCTTTTTAATTTGATCAGGTTCCATTTATTTATTTTTGTTGTTGCTGTGATTACCTTTGGGGTCTTTGTCATAAATTCTTTGCCTAGGCCAATGTCTATAAGAGTTTTTCCAACATTTTCTTCTAGAATTCTGATAGTTTAATGCCTTAGGTTTAAGTCTGTTATCCACCATGAGTTGATTTTTGTGAGAGGTGAAAGGTGTGGATCAATTGACACTTAATAACTGTACATATTTATGGGTTAAAATCTGATGCTTTCATAAATGTATACATTGTATAATGATTGAATCAGGATAATTAGCAAATCCTTCACCTCAAACATTTACCATTTCTTTATGAGGATAACATTCAAAATCCTATCTTCTAGGTATTTTTAAATATACAGTATACTATTATTAACTATAGTTACCCTACTGTGCAATAGAATGCCAGCACTTACTCCTCGTATCTAACTATAACTTTGTACTCATTGACCAACCTCTGCCTATCCCCATTCTCTTTCCCCTCCCTAGCCTCTGATAACTATTTTTTTTCTGTTCTTTACTTGTATGAGATTTTACATATAAATGCGATCATGTGTCTTTCTGTGTCTGCCTTACTTTACATTAACATAATGTCCTCCAGGTTCATCCATGTTGTCACAAATGACAGTATTTCCTCAATTTTTATGGCTGTATAGTACTTTGTTGTATATATAGATGATATTTTATCTCTTCATCCATTGATGGATACTTAGATTGATTTCATATCTTGGCTATTGTGAATAAACATGCTGTGATAAACATGGAAGTGAAGATATCATTCTGACATACTGATTTCCTTTTCTTTATATATACACCCAGTAATGGGATTTCTAGATCATATGGTAGTTCTCTTTTTAATTTTTTGAGAAACCTCCATACTGTTTTCTATAATGGATTTACTAATTCACATTCTTAACAACAGTGTATAAGGGTTTCCTTTTCCCCACATCTTCACCAATGCCTATTATCTTTTGTCCTTCTAATAATAGCCATTCTAACTGAAGTGCAGTGATATCTTATTGTGGTTTTAATTTGCATTTCCCTGCTGATTAGTGATGTTGAGCATTTTTAAATATACCTATTGGCTATTTGAATACCTTCTAAGAAATGTGTATTGAGATCTTTTGCCCATTTTTAATTGGATTATTTAATTTTTTGCCATTGAGTTGTTTGAGTTCGTTATATATTCTGGATATTAACCTCTTGCCAAATGTATAGTTTGCAAATATTTTCTCCTATTCTGTAGATTCTCTCTTTACCCTGTTGGTTGTTTCCTTTCCTGTGCAATTTATTTTTTAGTTTGATGTAATCCCATTTGTCTTTTTTTTGCTTTTTTGCATGTGATTTTGAATTCTCATGCCTAAAATCCTTGCCCAGATCAATGTCATAAGGAGTTTCCTGTATGTTTTCTTCTAATACTACATAATTTTAGGTCTTACATTTTAGTCATTAATCTATTTTGAGTTAACTTTTAAATATAGTGGAAGATAGGAGTCTAGTTTCATTCTTCTGTTTGTGGATATCCAATTATCCCAGAACCATTTATTAAAAAGACTGTTCTTTCCCAATGTATGTTTTTGGTGCCTTGCTAGAAATCAGTTAGCTTTAAATATATATATATCATCTGGGTTCCAAATCTTATACTGCAATATTTTTTGAAGTTGGGTAGTGTGATTCCCCAAGCTATGTTTGTTTGGCTCCGTATTGGTTTGGCTATTTGGGGTCTTCTGTAGTTTCATATGAATTTTAGTATTGTTTTTCTATTTCTGTGAAGAATTTCATTGATATTTTGATAGGGATTGCATTGAATCTGTAGATTGCTTTGGGTATAGTAGTGCTAATTCTTCCAATCCATGAATATGTGATATCTTTCCATTTATTTGTGTTCTCTTCAATTTCTTTCATCAATGTTTTATAGTTTTCAGTATAGAGATCTTTCACATCCTTGGTTAAATTTACTCCCAGGTTGTATTACTTTTTTTTGTAACTATTGTAAATGGGACCCACTTTCTCCATTTCTGTTCAATGTAGTCCTAGAAATTCTAGCCAGAGTAGTTAGACAAGAGAAAGTTATAAAATCTGTCCAAATAGGAAAGAGGAAAGTCAAAATACTCCTATTTTCAGAAGATATGATCTTATATACATAGAAAACCCTAAATACTCCACATAAAAACTGTTAGAATGAATAAATGAATTCAGTAAAGTTGCAGGATACAACATCAACATGCACAAATCAGTAGCATTTCTGTATGCTAATAATGGACTATCTGAAAAAGAAATCAAGAAACAATTTCATTTACAATAGCTACAAAAGAAATAAGATACCTCATCAACTCCTTTTGACAACTGAGTAGATCTTAAAGTCTACCCATATGCCTGGGGTGGAGCAATTTGAACAAATTGACTTTATGCTAGGTTCCCAATTCCAACTTGAAACTTTTCTTGGTTTCAAAGCTTTGTCCTTTATTAACAAAGCAGCTTTTATAAACCAAGGATCTTTGTTATAGAGATTGGTAAATGTCCTAAAAGCAGCTGTAACATTACTTTTTTATTTTGGTTTCTTGTTCCCTCTTTGTTATATGTCCCATTTTGTTCAGATTTTAGGAGTATTTTAGATCTGAAAATTATATACTAGATTATATAAAATTTATTTATTTCTATGTTTCATCTCTGTACCTTATATCCCTGTTTATTGCCAAATTCAAATTTTTCTTCAAAAGAGTAGTGTGAAGTTTCTATTATATGAATTATTTGATGTCTTCTAAGTATAAGGGAATTCAGATGCTGGTGAGAAAGGTATCAGTTTACCTAGCTTCTATGTCCTTGAACATAACCTGATTTATAAATTCAAAAATAGTGATATTATATAATGTGCATTAGAAATTACATGGTTTCTTATTTTCTTTTACCTAATAGTCTTCATTTGCTAACTACTTATTTCTGATTAAATTTACCTTTGCTAATGGTTTATTTTATTAATCAATGTTTAAGGTTTTATTTGAGTTTTGTTTGAAAGCTATTTTAATATAGTTCTAAAGTAAATACTAAGTTAATGTCCACATGTACTATACCAGAAAAATAGTGTAATTTTAAAAAATTATAAATTCAATTAATTATTCTTGTAAAGCAATTGGAACATAACGTATGCCTTTGCTTGCAAAGCAGAAATTAAGTGAACATTAGTGTTCTAAAGAAAATTATAGTTTAAATGGTTTCTTATTTTATGCTGAACAAGTATAAGTAATATATTTATTTGGCGATAATGATCTGATTTTCCAGCTACATAAGGAATGCATCTATCTATACATTTTTAATATAGTTGCATTAAAACTTAACAAAAGCTATTTACTATTTGTATAAAATTTATTTGCATCTTAATTAGAACTCTAAAAATCTGATACAATATTGTATTATATGAATAAATGTTCTTCCCATACACTACAGTTCAATGTGGAAGCCAAAATCCCCTAGATAACCCTAAGCAAACTTTTTCTTTTCCTATACAGACATACAGAATACACTTGAGTTTGAAATGATAGGTCTGCACACTAGGAGAGAGAATATAAGACTTTATATATATATATCACTGCTTCAGCTTGAACAAACATCTTGTACCACTTTAAACTTGACTACAAGTGTTTTATAAGCTTCTCTATAGCCTTTGCAAGTCATTGAGGTTAATGGTCAATGCAATTGCCATCTCTTATGCAATAAACTACTTTATTTTGTCTGTGAGTTCTCTAAGGAGTAACACAAGCATAAAGGGTGTATTCAGCATACATGAAATATAACCCTATTAGAGTAGCCAACTAAATTACAGAATCTCTGAAGCAGAAAAGCTGCCAACTCTGTAAAATGATGGTCTTTCTATTCTTGAATGAAATGAAATGATAAGTCTGCTGATTTCAATAAAAGAATTTGAACCAAAAATCCAGAGTCATACAAAATGAACCTAATAAAACTGAAATGGCAGTACATATAATCTATTTGATGATTGCATTGAAGGAAAAAAAGAGGCTAATCAGAATGGCTGTGAATACACTAGCTCATTTTGAAAAAGAATAAACAATAGGAAAAGGAGTAGTAGAGATAAACTACTTCTTCATATCAAGGATTACTACCCCAAACCACCTGTTAAAATGTGCTCTCATCATTGTGTTTATCAAAGTCAAAGAAGTGGCTTATCGGATGGTGATATTTCTAGACACAAGAGACTAGATTTTTAACTATAAACCTAAAAATATGATTCTAATAATAAGTCATATTACTAATGCTCTTCTTAATAATGGTGATTTACCTCCTATCGAATTTTATTTGCTGAACATTGAAGTTGAAGTGTTTGCAATTTCTATATATTTGATATTCTTCAATACTTACTATTTAACCCTTATCAACCCCTTTATTCTATTCGAAACATTTTTTGACTTTGTTTCCAAGTCTACAAACCATAAATTCTCAATCAGCCTCCAACTAAAAATTAATACTTATTCATAATCAGCTACTAAGGAATTTGATGG
This sequence comes from Lemur catta, assembly GCF_020740605.2. Lineage (NCBI taxonomy): Eukaryota > Metazoa > Chordata > Mammalia > Primates > Lemuridae > Lemur > Lemur catta. Next base: position 40,019,493 of record NC_059133.1, on the reverse strand, counting down.
ATGAAAGGAAACAAGTCAAGAAAGCAAAAGACAGAGTTTGGTTAGCATTCTGTTTGTAAACCATTCCATTTCTACTGCTATATTTTTTATTCAAGCTTGCAACCAAAATGATGTTTGATGAAAAACCAAAAGATGCTTATGAATTTAATCCATTATTCATGTGGAAAAATGTATAAGGAAAGTTTCTTGACATAATATGTAAGGTCATACATGGTCTTGTTCTATTTAATATAAATATTACTGAACTATATAGGATAGCTAAAAAGCTGAAGTTTGCAATGTATTTTATATCCCTCTGTCCCCATAAATATTTATACTTTTTACAGATGTATAGTTAGAGGACTCTTGACTAGGACAATTGTGAAAAATCATTGGAAAGAGATCTAAACATATATTTTTTAAAAAAACTTACTAAGTAGGTTATTAATCAATGAAATCTAATTTTCATTAAAGGAGTACACTTTAAGTACCTAATACATGCCATGAGCTGGGGCTGTGAAGACAAATACAGGTTGTCCCCATAGGGAAAGTGGGAAATGGTAGCTAAATGTATCTTTATTTACAAAATATTCATTATAAGATTTTACAAAATTTTTTCTTTATATGGAGACTTTTGGGACACGCTGTATATCAGAAGTCCCTTTCTCAAGGAAATCATACTAAGGGACAGAAATATATGGTCATTTATTGATTGCTAGGTAGTGTCTTAAGTAGTTACATCTTACAGCACTCAGAAAAATATGTGCTAGCATCCAAGTTTTATAGATGAGATAATATATTATGTGAATACAAAAACAACAACAAATCAATTGAATAAATGCTAGAGAAATATATTCCAAATGTTATCTGAGAACAAAGGAAAAGTTGATTTCTTGTTCAGCATAAAGCATCATCGAGGCATTCAAGTGTTGGCATTCAATCCTGGTCTTTCAGATGAGCGTACTTCACTATTGCTGCTGAGTAATAATTAATGCAAATTTAGTGGCTTAAAATAAAACAGATTTATTATCTTACTGTTTCTGTGGATCAGGAATCTGGGCATGGCTTAGCTGGGTCTTCTGTTTAAGGATTCATAAGGTTGCAGTCAGTGTGTTGGCCAGGGCTGCAGTCTATCAATGCTTAAATAGTGAAGAATCCTGGATGAATATACTTACAGGGTCACTCAGGTTTCTGACAGAATTCAGTTCCTTGTGGACTTTTAAGACTAAGGTTGGTAAGAATCGGTAAGAATTCCCAGATTCCACCATATTCTAAGGCAGGGAATTATGCAAGGACATAAATATAGGAGGTGGGGACATGGGGGCCACCTTACAAGTCAGTCTGCCACAGCTACCAATAAATGAAGAAGATTGCCTCTGTGTGAAGAGCATGCAACAGATAGGCAAGCGAAGAAAAATGTGGGAAGAAATGAGGTTTAAATTTGCCTTGGAATAGTATAGTTATGTTCCTGGTAATGTTGAATCATACATTTTTCAAAATATTAGACCCAATTGATTTGGATAATAATAATAGCAGTTATCACTTAGCTCTCATTATGTGCTATAAACTGTGTTGACAGTTATGCATATGATTCCCAAATTTAACAAATAATAATACAGGACACGTACATTTTAATTTCTGGTAACAACAAATAATGTGTATTTTTTGTATTAGTGGGTTCCAATTTCTTTTAGTATAAGTTTGTCCAAATATTTGGGATGTACTTATACTGTAATAGTCATTATTTGTTTGAAATTCAAATTTACTAGGTTATTAATTATTTTATCTGACAACCTAATGGTATATGTATTATCTTATTTATTACTGACAAAAATGAAGCAAATACTATTAATATCATCATCTTTTTATTATTATCCTAAAGATTATTTAACTGAAACTTAAGAAGTTTAAGTCCTTATTCAAAGTACAGATTTTTAAGTGGTAAGGCAAGCATTAAAATATAGTATTAACACAGTTAAAAGAGATTGCTATTTTGACTTTTGTAATTTACTGCCTTTCAGCATAAAATATTATTTTTAATATTTATTTCAATAACATATTTACTCAGTGAGTTAAAAAACAAAAAACAATACCTTAACAAAAAGAATTTGAAACTAGATATACTTACTAGACACACTGTGGACAAATGGGCAATGATTAAATTTGGGAAGAGGAAAGACTATGGAAGAACAGCATTGCTGTGGTATTTTAGCAGAGGGAGGCCTAGGAAACGGAAATCTGATGGAGAAGAAAATGAAGGATGCTGTTGGAGTCTCACTGTGGTAAAGTGTAAAGTACCCTATGTGAAGTACTTATAATCCTTGGGTTCTTTTATTGCTAAATCCATATTTCTTAAGTCCATCAAATCTATGATGAATTCAGGATCAGCAAAGGTCTCTTCAATTTGATTTTTATTCCCCTATTGGGCGTTGCTTTAATATGTGTTAGAATCTAGCAAATTTTCTCTTCTTTCCCTGCAAGAGAATGAAAGCTGGTATAAATATCCAAAATAAGCATGAGTCATTTCTCCCGAGAAGACGTTGCATTCTATATGTCTAGTAACCTTACAAACACTGTATTTGGTTTGGTGACCTGAGATGTATATTATAAAATAAGGTATTTTTGAACCTAATTTTTCACTGTGATTAAGATGGAAGAGTTTAGAAATGTTCGAAAAGCATCCAGTTTTATAAGAAAGCATTGTTTGCGGAGGGGAAGTCAGACTTTGTGGCTGAATATTACATCAAGCTTTTTCAGTCCTCAAAACTACAGTAGATTACATAAGCTCCTACTAACTTTACTGTAGATATTAAACAATACATCACTCTATCTTGTCCTCAATATCTCTCCCTTCTCTCATCCCATTCCAACTTCCTTTTCCTTTATTTCCTATTTATCCCTGAACCAAATTTATTTACCTATCTACTTATTTTAAAATTTATTTATAATCTAATTTATTCATAACAATAAGTATCCTGCTAACCCAAGCTCAGAGTATATAATACAGAAAAGGTAATTATACATTTTATATCAAAATTTTGCAAAGAAAACTAAAAAAGAGATTTTTACATGTGTCTGTTAGGATAGATGAAATTATAACTTATGCATTAGAAAACATATTCTCCCAACTGAAGAGACTAAACACAACCAAAACTTATTCCCTGCTAATTACATGTTCCCAAAACAGGTTGGTGGGAAGTTCTATTCTCTGTACTTACTAAGGGCCCCAGCCAAGAAGAGATTTCATCTAGGAAAAGAGAAATGCAGTATCATGTACCCGTGTGTTTGTTCTTAAAGCTCTTCTCCAGAAGTGACACATCACTTTTGCTCCATTATGTTGGCTCAGAATTACATAGGGACAGGAAAATACAATCGTACCTTCTATTCTACCTAGAAGGAGAATAGAAGTATTTGATCAGAAGTGCCAATAATTATTGCTCAAAATCATGAACAAGGCCAGGCACGGTGGCTCACGCCTGTAATCCTAGCACTCTGGGCGGCCGAGGCGGGAGGATTGTTTGAACTCTGGAGTTCAAGACCAGCCTGAGCAAGAGCGAGACCCCGTCTCTACTAAAAAATAGAAAGAAATTAGCTGGACAGCTAAAAATATATATGTAGAAAAATTAGCCAGGCATGGTGCCTCATGCCTGTAGTCCCAGCTGCTTGGGAGGCTGAGGCAGGAGGATTGCTTGAGCCCAGGAGTTTGAGGTTGCTGTGAGCTAGGCTGATGCCATGGCACTCTACCCCGGGCAACAGAGTGAGACTCTGTCTCAAAAAAAAAAAAAAATCATGAACAAATTTAGACTGCCTTTCTTTTTTTTTTTTTTATAATAAAAGTCACCTTATTGAATGGGTATGCAGGATTAAAAAAGCAGACAGATCACTATTTACACCTGGGGATTAAAGAAAATACCTCACTGGACAGCCATGGGATCGATATTGTTATAGGTACATCATGAATACACATTTACAATTTTATCAAATCAGTTCCCTTGGGAAAAACAAAAAGAGGGGCTCTTTGGATACATCAATAATATGTGCTTTCTTTTCTTTTAATGGGAGTAAATTTCTTTAGAGAGTGTCTTCATTCAGGTTATTTAAGAAATAATAAACAGTAAGCAACTGATGTGCTTTCTGAACTAGTTTCACACATCCTTACTCTTGGGGCAATCAACTACAAATTGTCATCATCTGAATGCTTTCTGGAAAATGTGTGAATTCTCACTTCATATTTGATTCTCAATTTAAAAATATCAAAATGTTTGTGGATATCTGAAAGTTTTCTTTGTCATAAACCTAAGTTGATATCACTGGATATCATTTTTATGTGAGGTAGCTTTGAAAACTCAACCATAGACAAAAGGGATACATTTTCATAAATCCTTTTTATATGACTTGTTTCAAATATGTAAAAGTTATGGAGTGAACTAAACACCCAGGTATGGGTTGGAGGGATTGTATACATGTGAATTTAAGTATGAAAATCACAGAAGATGAAAAAAGTTGCATGGTATTATAATTTGATAGTTCTGCTCTTCCTTTCCCATCCACTTCCCACACCTAAAGGAAATACAGACAGACCCCAACTTATGGTGGATTGACTTAATTTTTTTTTTAACTTTTTGGCAGTGCCAAAGCAATACACATGTAGTAGAAATCCTACTTAAAATTTTCAATTTTGGTCTTTTCTCAAGCTAGAAATATGCTCCACCATACTCTCTCATGATGCTGGGGAAAATCATTTAACACAAAGCCTACTTTATAATAGAATATCTCATGTATTTGATTGAATATTGTACTCAAAAGAGTTCTGAGCACATTTAAGGTAGGCTAGGCTAAGGTATGATGTTTGGTAGGTTAGGAGTATTAAATGCATTTTCAACTTACCATGGGTTTATCAGGATGCAACCCCATGGTAAGCTTAGGAACATCTGTAGATTACCAGAAAAGTTTAATTTAGCTTCACCCTACAGCATTTCAACTCAATTCTTATCAACAAGTGTCCATTCAGTCCATGCATCTTGCAAGGCAATTTACCAGGCATTTATGAGTACATAAGGGAAAAAGTTTCTGCCCAATGACAGAATTATATAAACCTCATATACTTCATTGTTTTTCATTTTTCTCCTGCATGTTTACATGGCCAGTCTTTGGGGGTGCTACTTCTTTACGAAAATTGACTATCATACAGGGACACCCAGTGGAGGAAACAGTGAATCTTTGTTCCCCAAGTCTGGCTCCCAAAATGGAGCCTGTTGTGATTTTCTAGGATGTAAAGGGGGGGTAGGCCATCTCCTTTCTGGATCTCAAAGTTGTAACGATATGAGGAGGAAGGAAATAGAAAGTACAGTAGTAGCAATCTCTCTGGGGCAGCGAAGAGGAGAAAAAAGCAGATTGTAGGCTTGTTTTCACAACAGATGATGGAGGTAATAACTACAGATGGGATTTTTGGGTTGACCTTAATTCTGAAAAACCTCAAGAGGCCACTGAAATTGTATCTATTTCATTCTTTCATTTCTTCTGAATCTTGTTCTATAACCCATAGTAGTGACCTGTCACATAATAATGTTTAAAAAAAGAAAAATAAAAAAATAACAAAAATAAAAAAGATCTTGTCAGCACTTTTGTGCTCACTTTTCTGAAACAGAAGTAGAAAAGGTGCAAAGTGGTCACAGTTTATGTAAACAAACAGCATTTCATTCAATGTGAAAAAGGAAGCTGCTATGTTTGAGTAGAAAGAGGAAGGATCTCTACTTCATTTTTTTTCTCCTATCTGTTACTAATTGGTTTTAAAAAACAGTTTTTTGTTTTCTCTGAACCTAACTTTATAACTATAGAACAAGAAAGGATGGGGAAAATTAAAAAAAAATTGATTTTACTTTTCTCTAAAAAATCCATCTAATTGAAAAGGCATCTCCTCATAAGCACCTAACATGTGGCAGAAGTGCTTAAAACAGGATCTGGGATCAAACTTCCCAGGCTTGACTCCTATTTTTTCCACTTCTCTGTTGAATGATATATAAAAGGTTACTTAATCACTCTGTTCACCTTTTCTTCTCTCAAAAAGTAGATATTAATAATACTTGCCTCAAGAGGTTAAAGCACATGACTGTAAAGTAAGTTAATAGAATAACCCATGCACAAAGCAATGAATTAAAGTTAGCTATTTTATTGGTTATTCTCATAATTTTCTTATATGTATCTTCCACCTCTGGACTACTTTTCTAGCATACCAACTTGTTTGTCTCTGCTTATTTTTTTATTGGACCAAAAAGATGCTGAATTGGAATAATTTAATCAGTTGTATTATTTGACTTGTAACTTTTTGTCTGCATTAGTCATTTTCTACATTTTAATCTTATGTGTTTTTGAGCCTTTCATCTTTATTTAATAATTCCATGTCTCTCAACAATACCTATTTTTTATTTTACTTTAATGTATGTATTTAAATCCACTCAACAAACTGTCACTGATCATTAAAATGTACAAATTTTAAATTCAGTGTAAAAATATCTAAATATCCTCAAATTCATTAGGATGCATGTCTTATTTCTATTTTAGTAAGTCCTATATACTCATGATGTTATTAATTTGACTGGTGAATTGCTTTGCTGTCCCAAAGAAGATTCTTGACTGCCATTGAATTCTCATTTTTTTCTCAATGTTTGTTTTTCTTTTTTCTTTTTTTAATTAAGGGTCTCTCTCTTATATTTTCTGCCTAAGAAGCATATTTGTTTTCTTTGAGTGCATACAGATACTTAATATTTTCCCTTGCCTTGATTATTTTTTACTCATTTATTCTTTTGGCCTCCTCTATTATTCTTTTACTAGCTTCTTGACTTCAAAGTTTAGCTCACACAGATCTTCTTTTTTTCATAAGACACTCAAAGATATAAATTTCTGCCAAAAATTCTCCTTTAGATGCACCTCACATATTTTCTGTATAGGTTTCTCTCATTGCCATTTAGCTCTAAGAATTCTATTTCTCTTTGAGGTCCTTTTGGAGAAACAGATCAAAAGAACCCTCCTCTGAGCTCCAGAGACATCATCCAAATGCCATCTTTTCTTTAGAAATCTGGATCCCATTTTCAAGAGTCCCCCATTCATCCTAGTTCTTAATATCCACAACTTCTTTCCTTATTTTTCTTCAGCCCTTGGGGTGCCAGTTGCTTTCTGTAATTTCTGTTTTGTATACATAGGACTGGCCTTACTGAATTCAGAAAGAAAATTTAATTCTATGAGTTGTAGAATTACAATAAATCCCCAACTTTTTCAGTTCTCTCATGTGTAAGTTGGGCTAATTGATTGGGAGGAAGCAAGTATGAAACATGGAATGATAACATCTGTGTGGATTCAAATGTTGCTTGGAATGTGGAAACCTCTTCTTGTGCTGAGCCTTCTTTGTAAATGGAAGCAGCAAGCCTTCTCAAGTCTGAGGAGGCAAATTTCTCTTGCTTAAAAACTCCATAATATCATCATGGGGAGACAATGGTCTTGTGAGGTTATGTTTACTCTACTTAAAGAGTCACAATACTTTGTTGCCTCTAAATTTATAACTCTGGTTATATTTTAACATGCTCCAGGAGAGAAGTAAAAAGTCATACATGGGAGGAAACAGCTTGTACTCCAAAAGAATCTCAAGGTTTTACCCAGAAACAAAGCCAAATACCTACAATCAAGTGATCTTCAACAAAGCAGATAAAAACATGCACACACTGAGAAAAGGACATCCTATTCATAAATGGTGCTGGGAAAATTGGAAAACCACATGCAGAAGAATCAAACTGGATCCCTATCTCTCACCATACACAAAAATTCATTCAAGATAAATTAAAGGTGTGAATGTAAGACCTGAAACCATAAAAATTCTAGAAGAAAATCTAGGAAAAACTCTTCTGTACATTGGCCTAAGCAAAGAATTTATGACTAAGACCCCAAAGCAAATGCAACAAAAACAAAAATATATAAATAGATCTTAATTAAACTAAAATGTTTCTGGACAGGAAAAGAAACAATAAGCAGAGTAAATAGATAACCTACAGAATGGGATGAAATATTAGCAAACTATGCATCTGACAGAGGACCAATATTCGGAATCTACAAGGAACTCAAACAAATGAACAAGGGAAAAAGAACCAAGAAACCCATTAAAAAGTGGGAAAAGACATGAACAGATATTTTTCAAGAGAAGACATACAAATGACCAACAAACTTATAAAAAAAAAGTTTAATATCACTAAGCATCAGGGAAATGCAAATTAAAACCACAATGCGATTATCACTTTACCCCAGGCAGAATGGCCATTACTAAAAAGTAAAAGTGAAAAAACAAACAAAAAAAAAACAAAACAAAACAAGTAAATAATAGCTGTTGGTACAGATGCAAGAAAAAGGGAAGGCTCATGCACTGTTGGTGGGAATATAAGTGAGTACAACCTCTGTAGAAAACAGTGTGGAGATTTCTCAAACAACTAAAAGTAGATCTATAATTCAGTTTAGCAATCCCATTACTGGGTAGCTACCCAAAGGAAAGGAAGTCATTATATCAAAAAGACACCAACAATCATCTGTTTATTGCAGCATGATTCACAATTACAAAGATGTAGAATCAACTTAAGTGCCCATCAACTGAGGAGTGAATAAAGAAAATTTGGTATTCATATATATATATATATATATATATGCCATGAAATACTACCCAGTCATAAAAACAAATTAAATAATGTATTTCACAGCAACTTGGATAGAGCTGGAGGCCATTATCCTAAGTGAACTAACTCAGGAACAGAAAACCAAATACCCCATGTTCTCACTTGTAAGTGGGAACTAAGCTGTGGGTATGCAGAAGCATAGAGAGTACACAATGGACATCAGAAAGGAGGAGAATGGGAGGGGAGTGAGAGAAGAAAGACCTACCTCTAGGGTATAATTTACACTTCAGGTGACAGGTACACTAAGAATCCTGACATGATCACTATACATTTCACCCATGTAAACAAAAACTACTTGTACCCCTAAATCTACTGAAATAAAAAATTATTAAAACAAATTTAAAAATGAAAAAATGCATTATCAACTTTTTATAAATTTCCTATAAAATTTACTTTCAATGACTTCCCCCAAAAAAAGAACTTCAAAGTTTTGCTAATTAATATTAGCAAAAACCTGGGATATGTGTATGCAAATGGATTCTAAGGATCTTAAACTAAAGATAACAGAATATATTGCAGCAGGATCAGGACAAGGTGATTGACAAAAGTGAGCTTGAGTTTCATGCTGAATTTAGTAGGTTTAACTCAGCTGCAAGTGGCTCTAACAGATCACTTGAATGATTGACAAAAATTTTGACTAAATGGTGGTCTGTATATTCAATAATTTGAGATGCCAGAAATTTCCTTGTAAAATGCAGAAGAAGGAATCCAAAGTATTAGGGATATATGATGTTTGATCAGATTTACTGTGTTACCTGCATGCTTCCCTCAAAAGTGCTAAGAAAACATTTTATTCACTAAGATATTGAGAGATACATTTGGGAAGTGATTGCTAGTTTTCTCAAAAATATCTGTCGTAGATATCTTCTATAGATGAGGTATCATTTTGGGAGAGGCTGCAATTGAGCTAGATTTTCTGATTTCGAAGGAAATGATGGAATCCTGCTGTAGCAGGTGCCAGGAGGCATCGTGCAAATGCCAGAGAGACAGAGAGCCCATTTGTCATAAAGGATAGCAGAGACAAAGAGCAATCAGAATGTTTTGATTCTCAGGAATATCTGGCAATGGCTTATCAATCAATGTGTGCCTAGGAATAAAATGCTTAAACAGCCTATTAAAATGTTACTTGATTAGATAATAGTAAAAATCTCCAAATCTGGTGACTAGAAAACTGACTAGAGTCAGAATAAAAGAGTCATATCTTCTCACCATTGAGTCCAAATTTTAGTCAGATTTTAGGTTTCCAGATCTAAGCCTGTTCTCAAACCTGATAGACAGACATTGAATTGAATTCCTGAGGACTCAAAAGACCATTCTGCTCCACTAGTAAAAGGGGAGGCTTATGCTTGTCAGGTGACAAATACAATTTTTGTCTCAAGTTCAAATTGCAGAGCCAAGGTATTTCTGTGGACTCACTCATCAATTGGTAAAATCATCACAATTGCTCTCTGACATGTGGTAGAGGGTGATTGCGTTAGGAAGAGCAAATAGAAGCTCCTTCCCTATGAGGATGTTAATCCAGAAATAATAAGACATTAACAAATCCCTAGGGTCACTCACAGGCAGGTGTACAGGTGACAGCCTCTATCAAAGACTTGAAAGAAACAGGGGTGATGACATTCCATCCCCATTAGATTCCCTATTTGGCCTATGTAGCAGACAGAGGGATATTCATGATTGACTGTGGGTTACCTTAAATTTAATCAAGACATTAGTTGATCTGATTAAGTTTACTGTCTTACTGGAAACTTCAACATTGTCCCTGGCACCTAGCATGCCAGTATCAACTTGACAAATCCTTCTTTTCTGTACGAATTTTCAAGGACAATGAGAAGCTTTTTTGTTTGGTTTTGTTTTTTTTTTCCCTCGCAGGACTAAAACTATGCTATCATCACTTTGCCTCATGGATATAACAACTATCTTTCTCTCTACCATAATGTATTTCTCAGATACCTTATTGTCTTTAAACAACAGCACTCATACTGAGCCTCACATTGATGGTGTTAAGTTCATTGAACCTGATGGTCAGGAAGTAGCAAATATTTGAGTTGGCTTTATCAGAATAAAATGCCCGTGGAATTTCAGGGGTCTGCCTTGTTGCAGGGATGGGAGGTGTCCTGCAATGGTATTTGCATGTCTGTGTATTCCCTCCACGGTAAAGAAGTTACTTTACCTTTTACTGTCTACCACTAAGAAAGAAAAAAAAAGACATAAAACTCTTAGAATATTTTGGATCTTAATAGCAGCATATACTATATGTGAGCTTGCTATGCCAACTCACTTACTGAAAAAACACATAAAGCTGTTAGTTTTTGTGTGGGTGCCGGCTACAGAAACCTCAGACCACAATGCAAGTGACTCTACTCCTTGGGATTTCATAACCCAACAGATTTGATATTAAAAGTGTCTATGACAGTGCCACAGCAAGTACAGTCCATAAACTCTTACAGTAAACAGTAAAATAGGAAGGTGCAACATAAGGTCAACAACTATATCACTAAGCCTATTGTTATATATGTACATGCATATGTGTGTGTATATATACATATATTACATATATATGTCTATCTCAATTAAGGAAGCAGAAAATCGGTTTATAGTCTGATGCTAGTAGCACTTTGAGTGGCCCTGGTCACTAGAGATGTTTATGGAGCTTTTGGAGGGCCTCTGTAGAAGAATCACAATTCAGATATCTAAGATTCTAGTCTGACCCTATGCACTCCCCGGGAGGCAATTATTCTGTTTTGGAAAATAGCTTCTGGCTACCTAGAGGGCCCTGGTAGAGAAAGAATGCTATAGAACTTGCAGTGGCTATGCCTGTGAGTTGCCCCTTATAAACTGGATGTTACCTGTTCCCTCAAACCATAGTGTTAGGCATTAGTAGTATTTATATTTTATCAAATCTAGATAGTGTTGAAGAGACTGCACTGAAGCAGGTCTGAACACAAATAAGTTACATGAGCCATTTAGACTAGACTATGTTGGATTAGATTCTTACTGCATTTCTTTCTCCGCCTCAGTTCATACTTACAGTCTCAACTCCTTATGACCAGTTGCCTGAGGAGATAATTTCTCAGGGCTGGTTTTCTGATGGATCTGCATGATATCCTGGTACTAACCAGAAGTAGACTACTGCAGCAGTACAACCCCAATAGGAAGTATCTTTGAAAGAAAGAGATGAAAGGAATTCTCCTAGTGAACAGATTTTCAAGCAGTACATTTCATCATCCAATTTGTCATTTGAGAGATGAATAGAAGTACGAATCTACAATGATTTTTGAACAATGGATAATTGTTTGCCTACATGGTTAGAGATTTGAAAACAACAGGATTGGAAGTTTAGTGACAAAATGGTCATAGGAAGAGGTGTGTGGAAGAAACTCTTATAACGGTCCAGAATGTTCACCAAAAGGCATCCACTATTAGAACACTAATTAGAAAATTTGATAAATTCTGTGTATGGCAGCCAGTCTTATTCCTAACCATCTCTGCTTTCTCTGTTGTCCCATGTACAAAATGTTAAATGATGACACAGATGGAGGCTATGCATGGGCTCAGGATCATGGGTTTTCTCTTATAAAGACTTGCTGCTGTCATGCTGAGCTCCTGATATGCCTTCATTCTCTGGGGGAATTAGGCTCCCACCCACTGGCACATTGATTACATTGGACTCGTTCCACAGTGGAAGAGCAATGATTTGTTCTCAGTGGAATAGATGCATAGTTTGGATATGGATTTAATTTTTGAGCTCATATTTCTCCTTCCAGAACTACCATCTGTGGAATTAGAATGCTTTATTTACCATTATGGTATTCTGTGTAACATTGTTTCTGATGAAAGAATTCATTTCACAGCAAAATAAAATATAACAATTGTCTCATATTATGAAATTCATTGATTTTTTGTAACTTTTTTTATAGAACAACAGGCCTTAAAGAACTTTGAAATGGTCTTCTGAAGAATCAGCTATGGTATCATGTAAGAGGCAATATCCAGATTGGATGGAAAACTATCCTACAAGGAGTGGTATGTTTTTGTTTGTTTTTGTTTTTGTTTTTAATCAATATTCCACATCTAGTGGTATTTCTTCCATAGTGAAAATATCAACTGTGGAAATCAAGGCATGCTAGTGGAAATGCACCTGCCAGGTGCAATGGTTCACTCCTGTAATCCTAACACTTAGAGAGGCCCAGAAATGAAGATCACTTGAGACTGGGAGTTTGAGACCAGCCTGAACAACATAGTGAGACCCCATCTCTACAGAAAAGAAAAAAGAAATGCTTCAGTCACTATAAATGTAATAATCCACTTACACATTTTTTCTTCATATTTCCTCAACTTTAGGTGCTGTTGGTTTGAAGCTTTTATTAATAGTTTTCAAAGGAAGAATGCTTTCACTGGGGGACACACAGTTCATTTAATTGGAAGTTTAAATTGTTCTCTATTTTAGGTTTTCCATGTCATTGAATATGCAGGCAGAGAGAGTACCTAGGCTACTGGCTGGGGTAAATTATCCTAATTATCAAAGGAACATTGGGGTTGCTGCTACAAAGTGGGAGAAGGAGAACAAGGTTTAAAATTCATAATATTTTCTTAGGCACCTCTTACTACTTATGTATCATGTATCAAAAGTAGCCTAAAAACTGAAGACCACTGAGTATGCAAAACACTAATTAATGAAGATACAAATCACTCCATTAAGACTCGACCGAATGAAGTTCTGAATGAGAGCAAATGGATAATAGAAGAAGGAAAAGCTAAATATAAACTACGACTTTGTGATATAAACAGAAATGAGAATTTTAACTGCTATGAATGCTTTTTCTTTGCTTGTTATATATTTAATTGTACACATTTACTTTCTCCTCCTCCCCCATCTTCTCTTTCTTTTTCTCCTCCTTCTCCCTCCTCCTTTCCCCTCCCCCATTTCCCATCCTCCCTTCCTCATGTTTTATGTAAAGATTATTGCTGGTGTTTAACTTTACAATTTAGTCTTTAGGTTACTAGAAGTAGGTCTGTTACTGTTTTTAAGGAGTAAGGAATGTCATTTAGGGATGAGTGCCACTCGTGTCACCCAGAGATGGAGATGAGAGTTGGGACTTTGAGAGAGGAGCTTTGTTTGTATGAAGGGTAGTTATATATGGTCACGAGAAACCATTTTTATTTTGCTTTGTTTTGAAGGTGAAATGTGGTAAGAGGAAGTGTGCAGATGCTAAATAGTTCCAATTTTCAGGGATTTTTTTACACATTTCCAAACCTGCTTTATTGTGTCCCTTAAAAGGCAGCATCACAAGCCACCCAATTACCCTTCCCTTTACTTGGCTGTAATCAACTCGAGGGCAGATACCATGATTTTTTATCTGTGCTCATCTATAGCTTTTATAAAGTAAGCAAACAGGAAATTTTCTGGTTCAAAGTAGGCCTAAAGTAACTATTTGTTTAGTGAAATTTAAATGAGAGAAATAATTAGCTAAATAACAGCTTTGGATATTTTGGGTTTTTTTTCCTGCACAGAATTACACAGTTGAATTCATTTGTTAAACAGATACTTATGCAGGGCCTTCCATATGTTACATGTTCTTCTATTATTGGTGATGCCTGGGTTAATAACATCGATAGCAACCTAAGACTGAGAAAATAAAAATCAAATTAAATTTTTCATTTGTGTGATTGATCTTTTGTTAGAATCTTTGGCTTGTGAGACCATAAATCTATTTTTATATTATGGATTATTACTAAAGTTTCAGAAAAATTATTATTTTAAATATTGCATCCCATTGTGTTTATTTTTGATAGATAATGATTCCTAGCATGCGAGAGTAGACAATTAAAGTTAAGCAGGTAGTAGAATTTGGACACTGAGGAATTCAGTTTATATACTAGCTACTTACTTTTTTATGAGACTATTAAGGTTACTTAAATTTCCCATCTTTTTTTTTCTTTGTGTTTAAATTTGGAAAGTTTCTATGGACTTGTCTTCAAGCTCACTGATTCTTTCACAACTTTAAGTTTACTGATAAACATGTGAAAAGCATTCTTCATTTCTGTTACTGTGTTTTGATTTACAGAATTTCCTCTTGGTTATTTCTTATAGTTTCCATTGTTCTGCCTATGTTATCCGTCTGATCTTGCATGCTGTGTATTTTTTCCAATACAGCCTTAACATATTAATCATAATTATTTTAAATTCCCTATCTGATAATCACAACTTCTGTGCCATATCTGAATCTGGTTCTGATGATTGCTTTGTTTCTTCAGACTGTGTTTTTTTCTTGTCTTTTGACATCTTTTATATATTTTTTTTCTTTTGGTGAAAGCTGGATATGTTGCTTTGGGTAATATGAACTGGGTGATAGACCTTTAGTGTGAGGAGTTACGTGAATCTGGCTAGCAGTTGGGGATGTGTCCAATGTTAGTTGTGGTTGTAGGTATGAGAGATTTCAAATTTCTCTAGTGTCCTTGTTTTTATCTTCCTTCTTGGCTTTGGGGCTTTGCTTTGTGCTGCTTCTCAGAGAGGATCTGTGTCTTGCAGCTATTTCTGCTGTAATCCACTGCTACCATGCTGGTATGGTGGTAAAGTGTGGGGAGGAGTGTTCTATAATCCTGATTAAGTCAAGTCTCTTGTGGGCCTGTATCTCAAGAGTGTGGGTGGCTTTTACAACTGTTTCCGTCTCCTCTGAAGGCATCTACCTTTTGCTTGTCCCTGTCCTCTATTTCCTTCCTTAGCTGCAGCATTCCCAATCTAGTTATTTGAATTCTTCTTATTTGTTGACCATGGATTGTTTTTCCTTAGGAGAGCAGGAAGGCTGTAGCTGCCTACATTGGGATGAAGTTATTTTACCCTAGGTAGGGTAAGATGTCAGTATTGCCCTCTGGTGATATCTTCTTCCCTGGAGACTAGGCCTGTGTTAAGGAGAAGGATCTGGGAAGGTTTCATGGTGCTTGCTCTTCTCCCACTGCCAGAGAGGCAAGGAGGATCATCCTGAACCTCAGCCATGAGACTCTAGTGGAGTTTCTGAAGGAAAAGTTCGTGAGAGTGTGGAGGCCCACTATGACTGCTCACAGTATTTGCTCAGTCTTGCTCTAGTCCACACCTAGCTTCTAAAGTCAGTCAAAATTACTAATTAAATAATATTCTACTCTTCCTACCAGATTATGGTATCCAGAGCTTCTGCTCTCAAGAAAATCTTGGGCCTTTTATCTCTCTGTATGTGCCTGTGTCTCCAGATGTTATGGTAGCAATTTCCTTGTGACTTCCATCCTCTGATGAGTCTGAAAAAAAGTCATTAATGTTTTTCTTGTCCAGCTGTTTCTTGTTATAAGGACAGGAGTGGTGACTTCAAAGATCTTTATATGTTGAGACTGAAACCACTACCCCATCTTTAAAAAAAGGAATTAAAAATATATTTTGCAAAGCATTGACTTAATTTTGAAATGAAAATTACTTGGTTTTATAAACTATTAAATGTTATGAAAATGTTAGATACTCTTATAAGATTTAACTTAAAATGTTTTAACATTTGGTAAACTTATCCTTTTTTCCCTCCTACTAAAAATGAATAGATTATGTACTAATACTTTTGGTTCTTTCTAACACAAGAGATGACTGTTTATCTTCTATTCTGTTTATCTTTATATTTTTAATCAATACATTTTTAGTATCGACTTTTATCTTACCTTTAAATATCCATCAGAAACTGTGACTATTCTTTGTTCATTTTTTTATGCCTTTGTTAAAACTGCTAGAAACAACACTTTGGAATCATAAAAATCAATAAGCCTTTTGATCTAACTCTTTCCAATGTCACCTCCTCATCTGGAGTTTTAGGCACCTTTAAGATTCTTCTGACTAGAAATATTTTTTTATTCATATACTTTTTGCTTCTATTACTAGAGGGAATGATTAATCCTGATCAACTTGCCAACATTTCCTTTTATTTGGTCAGCAGGATGTCTGCTCTTTTCCTAGAACTCTGGAAATATTTCTTGACTTTATAGAAATACAATAGGTTTATGCTACTTGCAGTAATCCTGAACATGGAATTGTGAGTTGTGGTAATAGAAGTAATAATAGAGATAAATTAGTGGTAATCAGCATGGTAAAGTAGAGAGGCAGTAGAACACAGATCAAGAAACCGACTGTGTATAATTGGATAAGACAGTATACCTCTCTGAAACTCTATTGCTCAATATCAAAAAAGTGTGCAGGTTGGAAGTTCCCTATAATCATTTGACAAGCATATGTTGAGAACCAACTCTTTGCCAGACACTATCCTAGCTGTCAGGAATACCTTGATGAACAACAAAAGCAAGGTTCTTGTAGTCATGGAGATTAATTCTAGGACGAGGTTAACAATAAATAAAAACAAAGAAATGAAGACACAGGAAAATATCAGATGATGATGGTATTTAGGATATGTAGGATTTAGTCCTACAAAGGACTAAAGATATTTAACAGTCAGTGAATTCTACTTTAGATTAGGTGATCAGGATGGCCTCAGATCTAAATGACTATGAATCAGCCATCAATAGAAAAAATAGCAGGGGAATAAAATTGGCAAAATTAGGACCCGTGGGGGAAAACTAGCTTTGCTAGACAGCAATAAAAGAATGGGAAAATATAAACTGAAAAATAGAGAAGATTAAAATCTGATTATGTAGAATCTGTAAGTTAGGTAGGGAGTTGGTTTTATTGCAAGTGTGATTGGAAGCCACTGACAAATTTCCTACCAATTAAATGATTCAGTACTAATTCATTAAATAGCCCTCATCTTGATTTTTTGAAAATATGGAAATTAAAATATTTTTATAAGGTTAGTGCAAAAGTAATTGCAGTTTTAGCATTGTTGAAATTTGCCATTTGATATTGGAATACATTCTTAAGTAAATGTGTTTATGTTATACATCATTTTAATGTGCATTTCTCACTTTCCTGTTTTTGCTAATGAGTTATTACTTGCTGTTTATTTTATATTTATTTTAGACTATGGAAATAATGTTAGACAAAAAGCAAATTCCAGCCATGTTCTTATTCGAGTTCAAAATGGGTCATAAAGCAGTGGAGACAACTTGCAATATCAACAATACATTTGGCCCAGGAACTGTTAACAAATGTTTAGTGCAGTGGTGGCTCAAGGTTACAAAGGAGATGAGAGCCTTGAAGATGAGGAGCGCAGTGGCCGGCCATCCAAAGTTGACAACGACCAATTGAGACCAATCATTGCATCTGATCATCTTACAACTACACTAGAAGTTGCTGAAGAACTCAACAGCAACCATTCTGTGGTCATTCAACATTTGAAGCAAATTGGAAAGGTGAAAAAGCTCGATAAGTGGGTGCCCCATGAGCTGACCGAAAATCAAAAAAATCATCATTTTGAAATGTCATCTTCTCCTATTGTATGCAAGAACAAACCATTTCTTGATTGGATTATGATGTGCCACAAAAAGTGGATTTTATACGACAACCAGTGATGACCAGCTCAGTGGTTGGACCGAGAAGAAGTTCCAAAGTACTTCCCAAAGCCAAACTTTCACCAATAAAAGGTCATGGTCACTGTTGGGTGGTCTGCTTCCCATCTGATCCACTACAGCTTTCTGAATCCCGGTGAAACCATTACATCTGAGAAGTATGTTCAACAAATCGATGAGATGCACCAAAAACTGCAATGCCTACAGCCAGCATTGATCACCAGAAAGGGCCCAATTCTTCTTCATGACAAAGCCCAACCACACATAGCACAACCAGCACTTCAAAAGTTGAACGAATTGGGCTACAAAGTTTTGTCTCATCTGCCATATTCACCTGACCTCTCACCAACTGACTACCACTTCTTCAAGCATCTCGACAACTTTTGGCAGGGTAAACGCTTCCACAACCAGCAGGATGCAGAAAATGCTTTCCAAGAGTTCCTCGAATCCCGAAGAACAGATTTTTACTCTGCAGGGATAAACAAACTTATTTCTTGTTGGCAAAATGTGCTGATTGTAATGGTTCCTGTTTTGATTAATAAAGATGTGTTTCAGCCTAGTTACAATGATTTAAAATTCACGGTCTGAAACTGCAATTACTTTTACACCAGCCTAATATATGATAAAATAACAAAGACACATTGTATCTGAGAAGTTGCTTAAAAATGTCCCTAAATTTATTATCCTCTTTATAATTTTCAAAATGAGATAACAGATTTGAAGGTATTTTTTGTTTTGTGTAAAAATATATATCTATATTATCTTGTGTAAAATTCATGTTAATTGTTTTACTTTAGTTTATGTGTGAGAAAACTCTAGTTCATGGTTTTGTGGGGGGTTTTTGAAGTTTTTTTCCTGTCTCTTATTTATTTATTTATATTTTATTTCAGCATATTACAGTGGTACAAATGTTTAGGTTACATATATTGCCCACCCAAGTCAGAGCTTGAAGTGTATCCATCCCCCAGATGGTGCATGCCACACCCATTAGATATGAATATATCCATCCCCTCTCCCCCCCCATCTGCCCGACACCTGATGAATGTTATTGCTATATGTGCACTTAAGTGTTGATCAGTTAATACCAATTTGATGGTGAGTACATGTGGTGCTTTTTTTCCTACTGTGATACTTCACTTAGTAGAATGGGCTCCAGCTCTATCCAGGATAATACAAGAGATGCTAGATCACCATTGTTTTTTGTGGCTGAGTAGAACTCCACGGTATACATATACTGCATTTTATTAATCCACTCATGTATTGATGGGCACTTGGGTTGTTTCCACATCTTTGTAATTGTGAATTGTGCTGCTATAAACATTTGAGTGCAGATGTCATTTTATTAGAATGCCTTTTGTTCTTTTGGGTAGATGCCCAGTAATGATATTGTTGAATCAAATGGTAGTTCTACTTGTAGCTCTTTGAGGTATCTCCATATTGCTTTCCACAGAGGTTGTACTGGTTTGCAATCCCACCAGCAATGTAATGAGTGTTCCTATCTCTCTGCATCCTCACCAACATTGATTGTTTTGGGACTTTTTGATGAAGGCCATTCTCACTGGAGATAAGTGATATCTCACTGTGGTTATGATTTGTATTTCCCTGATAATTAGAGATGTTGAGCATTTTTTCATATGTTTGTTGGCTATTAGTCTACCTTCTTTTGAAAAGTTTCTGTTCATGTCCTTTCCCCACTTTTAATAGGGTTGTTTGATTTTTTTCTTACTGATTTTCCTGAGTTCTATATAGATTCTAGTTATCAGCCTTTTATCGTATGTGTAAACATGCAAATATTTCCTTCCATTCTATAGGTTGTCTGTTTGCTCTCCTGATAGTTTCCTTGGCTGTGGAGAAGCTTTTTAATTTGATCAGGTCCCATTTATTTATTTATGTTGTTGCTGTAATTGTCTTTGGGGTCTTCTTCATAAATTCTTTGCCTAGGCCAATGTATATAAGACATTTTTCCAACATTTTCTTCTAGAAGAATTCTTATAGTTTCATTCCTTAGGTTTAAGTATGTTATCCGCCGTGAGTTTATTTTTGTGAGAGGTAAAAGGTGTGGTTTTTAAATTATGTCATAAATTATTGAATCAGGCAGTGCCAGATATGAGATCTGAACCTAGGTTTTCAGGTACTAAATAACTCTTCATAACAACTACATATTTTATCTGTGTAGGATGTGAACCATAGGTACACAAATATATCTTTATGTGAAAGCCTAATGCTTCTTTCAACTTTCTCCCAATTTTTTTATGTATTGACTAAACTTAAAATTTTTTGCTTCACAGACATTTTTCATTATCATTGGTTTTTTATAAATAGATCTTTTTTTCTTCTTCTTCTGAGTTTTCCTTTTTTCCTGTTAGAGTCATTTATGTAACAATCTGAGCTTTATGTTTTATATCTTTTTCCAAGTTCCACAAGTAATCATGTTTTTCCTTTCATGGAAATGGTTTGTCTCTTTTATTTATTTAAACATTCTGTTTCTCTTTCTTTCTTTTTTTCTTTCTCAGCCATCCATGATAACTGCTGTGGTCTGAATGTTGTGTTCCTCCAAAATTCCTATGTTGAAATTTTAACCTCTAAGGTAATGACACTAAGAGGTGGTGCATTTGGGAAGAGTTCTCATGAATAGGATTTGTGCTCTTACAAAAGAGGCCTGAGAGAAACTATCTGTCTAGTCCATCATGTGAGGACATAGCTAGAAAGTGCCATCTATAAACAGGAAAACCAGCCCTTGCCAGACACCAAATCTGGTGGTGCCTTGATCTTGAACTTCTCAGCCTCTGAAACAGTGAGAAATAGATTTCTGTTGTTTGTAAGCAACCCAGTTCATGGTATTTCATTATAGAAGCCTGCATGGCCTAAGACAATAAATAATAGACATTTTGAAACATTATATTAATTTAAAGTATCATTTTCCTGTTTATTTTTTCTTTCATAAAACATAAAACTAGTCATTTTTACTAAATTTGTATTCATTCCAAGTTAATTGATTTAACTCATTAAATCTTTATGATTGCTTACCAGGTGTCAGACACTTGCTAGGTACTGAGAAAATAATGGAAAACAGAATATGATTGATCCTTCAAATCATGGATTTAACTAGAGTTAGGAGGAATTTTCAAGCAGTTTTTGTTTGTGAACTGCACTCTAGAGCAGAGCCGTGGCTGTGGCATGGTGACATGAATTTTTCCCCAACACTAGGGAAAGCAATATTTTAAAATAAGAAACTGAAAATTGGGTGGAAATTTTTTTTTTTTTATTTCACCTCATCATGGGGGTACATAAGTTCAGGTCATATACATTGTCCATGTCCCGCCCATCCCCCCGAGTCAGAGTCCCAAGCGCATCCATTCTCATTCTCCAGACAGTGCGCCTGGCACTCATCATGTAGTCATACCTCCATCCCCTCCCCCCCCACCTCCCCGGGTCTGCACCTTAAAGCATGACCATTCCCCAGAGGGTGTGCAACGCACTCATCATGGAGGCATACACCCATCCCCTCCCCCCACCCCCCATCCCAGTCTGATATCCAATTGATATCCTTCCCCGATGTACATTTAGGTGATGATCAGGGAAACCAGTTTTCTGGTGAGTACATGTGATGCTTGTTTTTCCATTCTTTGGATACTTCACTTAATATAATGGGTTCCAGCTCTCTCCAGGAGAACCAAAGAGATGTCGTATCATCATTATTTCTTATAGCTGAGTAGTACTCCATGGTATACATATACCACAGTTTACTAATCCATTTGTGGATTGATGGGCACTTGGGTTGTTTCCACATCTTTGCGATTGTGAGTTGTGCTGCTATAAACATTCGGGTACAGGTGTCTTTGTTAAAGAATGACTTTTGTTCTTCTGAGTATATGCCCAATAATGGGATTGCTGGATCAAATGGTAGGTCTACTTGAATCTGTTTAAGGTATCTCCATATTGCTTTCCATAGGGGTTGCACTAGTTTGCATTCCCACCAGCAGTGTATGAGTGTTCCTGTCTCTCCGCATTCACGCCAACATGTATTGTTTTGGGATTTTTTGATAAAGGCCATTCTCCCCGGAGTTAAGTGGTATCTCATTGTGGTTTTGATTTGCATTTCCCTGATGATTAGGGATGTTGAGCATTTTTTCATACGTTTTTTAGCCATTCTTATGTCTTCTTTTGAAAAATTTTTATTCATGTCCTTTGTCCATTTTTTGATAGGATTGTTTGATTTTTTCTTGCTGATTTTCCTGAGTTCTAAATAGATTCTTGTTATCAGTCTTTTATCTGATGTGTAGTATGCAAAAATTTTTTCCCATTCTGTAGGCTGTGTGTTTATTTTCGTGACTGTTTCTTTGGCTGTGCAGAAGCTTTTTAATTTAATCAGGTCCCATTCATTTATTTTTGTTGTTGCTGCGATTGCCTTAGGGGTTTTCTTCATAAATTCTTTGCCTAGACCAATGTCTGTAAGAGTCTTTCCTACATTTTCTTCTAGAATTCTAATCGTTTCCCATTTAAGATTTAAAGCTGTTATCCACTGTGATTTGATTTTTGTGAGAGGTGAAATCTGTGGGTCCTGTTTTAGTCTTCTACATGTGGCTATCCAGTTTTCCCAGCACCATTTATTGAATAGGGACTCTTGTCCCCAGAGTATGTTTTTGTCTATTTTGTCAAAGATTAGATGGTTATATGAGGATGGTTTTATATTTGGGTTTTCTGTTCTGTTCCGCTGGTCTGTGTCCCTGCCCTTGTGCCAATACCAGGCAGTTTTAAGAACCACAGCTTTGTAGTATAGTTTGAAGTCTGGCAAATCAATACCTCCCATTTTGTTTTTATTGCTTAAGATTGCTTTTGCTATACGGGGTCTTCTCTGATTCCATACAAAGTGTATAATTATTTTTTCTAAATCTGTGAAAAATGATGTTGGTAATTTAATAGGAATTGCATTGAATCTATAGATTACTTTGGGTAGTATAGACATTTTAACAATGTTAATTCTTCCAATCCATGAGCATGGTATGGATTTCCACTTATTTACATGTTCTGCAATTTCCTTCCTTAGCGTTTCATAGTTCTCTTTATAGAGGTCCTTTACCTCTTTAGTTAAATATATTTTTAGATATTTTATTTTCTTTGTTGCTATTTTGAAAGGTATTGAGTCCTTAATTTGGTTCTCTGATTGAATGGTATTGGCATATATGAATGCCTCTGATTTGTGTGTATTGATTTTATAACCTGAGACTTTACTGAATTCATTAATTAATTTCAGGAGTCTCTTGGTTGAGTCCTTGGGGTTTTCCAGATACAACATCATGTCATCAGCGAAGAGTGAGAGTTTGATCTCTTCTGTCCCCATTTGGATACCCTTGATTCTGCTCTCTTTTCTGATAGCTCTTGCAAGGACTTCCAATACTATGTTGAAAAGTAATGGGGACAGTGGGCAGCCTTGTCTGGTTCCAGTTCTGAGTGGGAATGCTTTCAATTTTTCCCCATTCAGTATGATGTTGGCTGTGGGTTTGTCATATATGGCTTGTATCACTTTTAGGTAGGTCCCATTTATGCCTATATTGTTAAGTGTTCTTATCATAAAACGGTGTTGAATTTTGTCAAATGCTTTTTCTGCATCTATTGAGAGGATCATATGGTCTTTATTTTTGCTTCTATTTATGTGGTTAATAACATTTATAGATTTTCGTATGTTGAACCACCCTTGCATCTCTGGGATGAAGCCTACTTGGTCATGATGAATTATTTTTTTAATAAGCACTTGGATATGATTTGCTAGGATTTTATTGAGAATTTTTGCATCTACGTTCCTGAGAGAAATTGGTCTGTAGTTTTCTTTTTTTGTTGCATCCTTTCCTGGTTTTGGTATCAATGTAATATTGGCTGGGTAGAATGTGTTAGAGAGAATTCCATCCCTCTCAATATTGAAGAATAGTTTATGTAGGATGGGCACCAGTTCATCTTTGTATGTATGGTAAAATTCAGGTGTGAACCCATCTGGACCAGGGCTTTTCTTTTTGGGAAGGTTTTTTATTGCTGTTTCAATTTCAGTTCTTGATATTGGTCTATTCAGGAATTCTATTTCTTCCTGATTGAGCTTGGGAAGGCTGTGTGTTTCTAAAAATTTGTCCATTTCCTCCTCATTTTCCAATTTGTGTGCATAAAGATTTTTGTAACATTCATAGATAATGTCATGTATCTCTGTGGCATCGGTTGTGATTTATCCTTTCATGTTCCTGATGGAAGTTATTAAAAATTTTTCTTTTCTGCTCTTGGTTAGTCTAGCCAGTGGTGTGTCTATTTTATTTATCTTTTCAAAGAACCAACTTTTTGTTTTATTAATTTCCCTTATAGTATTTTTGTTGTCCTTTTCATTTAATTCTGATTTGATCTTAATAATTTCTTGCCTTCTGCTGGGTTTGGGGTCAGTCTGTTCTTCTTTCTCCAGCTCTTTGAGTCTACTCATTAAGTTGTCTATTTGTAAGTTGTCTGTCTTTTTGAAATAGGCATTTATGGAAATGAATTTTCCTCTCAGGACTGCTTTAGCTGCATCCCATAGATTTTGATAAGTTGTGTCACCTTTGTCATTTAATTCAAAGAATGTTTTGATTTCTGACTTAATTTCTTCCTTTACAAAATTGTTATTCAGGAGAAGGTTGTTTAGCTTCCATGACTTTGAGTAGGAATGAGAGTTCCTGTTAGGGTTCATTATTACTTTTATTCCATTTTGATCTGAGAAGATGCTGGGTATGATTTCTATTTTTTTAAATTTTTTAAGACATGCTTTATGTCCTAGGATATGGTCAATCTTAGAGAATGTCCCGTGAGCTGAGGAGAAGAATGTATATTCAGTGGATTTCGGGTAGAATGTCCTGTAGATGTCAGTCAGGCCCATTTGTTCTAGCATTCCGTTTAAGTCTACTATGTCTTTGCTTATTTTCTGCTTGGAGAATCTGTCCTGTGCTGTCAGTGGGGTGTTAAAGTCTCCAACTATTAAAGTGTTGTTGTCTATCATTTGGTTTAGATTGAGTAGGGTTTGCTTTATGAATCTGGGTGCGCCTAGGTTGGGTGCATATATATTAAGTATGGTTATGTCTTCTTGTTGAATTGTGCCTTTCACCAGTATGTAGTAACCGTCTTTGTCTTTTATTACTTTTGTTGGTTTAAAGACTAAGTTATTGGAAATTAAAACTGTCACACCAGCTTTCTTTTGGCTACCGTTTGCTTGAAATATCAATTTCCATCCTTTTATTTTCAGTCTAAATGCATCTTTGCTGGTTAAGTGAGTTTCTTGAAGGCAGCAGATACTTGGTTTGTGTTTTTTTATCCATTGGCCCAGTCTATGTCTCTTGAGTGGGGAATTCAGGCCATTGACATTTAGTGAGAGAACTGATAATTGGGACAGATTTCTGTTTATCTTATTGGGTAGAACTTCATTGCTATGTTTTCTCTCTTGAGCCATTGTGGTGGTTAGAATTTGATCTTTAGCTCTTGGGTGGTTTTACATTCATGGGTCTTTATTGTGATGATCCGTGTGTAACTCTCTTTTGAGTACTTCTTGGAGGGGTGGTCTTGTCTTGGTGAATTCCCTCAGTCCTTGTTTATCTGAGAATGTCTTAATTTCTCCTTCATATAGAAAGCTTAGCTTAGCTGGGTACAAGATTCTAGGCTGGACATTACTCTGTTTCAGAAGAGTGAGAATGGGGCCCCAACTTCTTCTCGCTTGTAAAGTTTCAGTTGAGAAATCTGACGTAATTCTAATGGGCCTCCCTTTGTATGTTACTTGTTTCTTTCTCCTTACAGCTCGAAGAAGGTTCTCTTTAGTGGATATTTTGGTCAGTCTGATGACTACGTGGCATGGTGTTTTCCTATTTGCTATGAATCTACCAGGGGTTCTTTGAGCTTCTTGAACCTGTATATCTAGAGTTTTAGCAAGGCCTGGGAAATTTTCTTCTATTATGTCTTCAAATAGTTTATCCAGCCTGTGCTTATTATCTTCTTCACCCTCAGTGATGCCTATAACTCTCACGTTAGGCTTCTTCACATAATCCCACATTTCTTGAAGACTCTGATCTTTTTTCTTATTTCTTTGCTCTATCTCTGTGACTGTCTTATTTAATTGGAAAGAGTTATCTTCGATCTCTGAGATTCTGTCTTCTATTTGATCTACCCTGTTCTTGAGACTTTCCACTGTGTTTTGTAGCTCCCTGAATAAATCCCTCATTTCTAGTTCAGTTTGGTTTTTCTTCAATATTTCTATTTCTTTAGTGAATTTTTCTTCCAAATCCTTAATTTTTTTTTGTGTGGTTTCTTTGTGTTGGTTATCTATTTTTTCTTGTATATCATTCAGCTTATTTATAACCCAAGACTGAAATTCTTCTGGTAACATGTTGGTATTCTGAATCTGGTTTGTGCCAATTGGAGGAGAGTTGGTATTTCTCTTTGGGGGTGAGGTTTCCATTTGTTTTTTTGTGCTCCCCATACTTTTCCGCTGAGCCCTTCCCATCTGGCTCTATCGTTAGATCTTGTCTCACAGCTTTAGTCTAGTTAACAGCACGTCTTATACTCTGTTCTTAGGCTGTGAAACAGTCTAGGTATGTTGCTTCCTTTGTCTAGAGGGGGAGACTGTTGTGTGTTGTTTAGAGTTTTTTTCTATCTCACTTGGGGGACTGCTTCTGATGGGTCCACTCCCAGAGGGTTGGCTTGACCTAAGACCAGTTTGGCAAGTTAAATCACTGTGTTGTGGACTTTCAGTTAGTAGGCAGGATTCACACTATTTGCAAGCAGAAAGCCTCTTCTCCCTCTCTTTTTCTTTTTTTCCCCCTGTCTTTTGGTTCTTCCTCTGGATGTGTGGTTTCTGTCTCTTTCTGCAGGAAAGACACTGGCTAGGCCCAGGAGGCAGTGCCCTCACTCACTCTGTGCCCCAGCTGCTGCAGCTCCCACGGGCAAAGGTCTACACCGTCCCAGTGTTCCCAATGTCCGGGCTCCACACTCTTGCGTCTGGGGAAGCACTCAGTGTTCACACCTGGGAAGGGGACCTGGAGAGGGTCTATGGATCAGGGGATGGAGCCTCCTGGGGAGCCGCCTGGCACCCTATGGCTCTGCAGCAGTTAGACCTTGGCCCGCACAATTGCTGCTGCCCACCAGGCAGATCACTGGCACTGGGGGGCAATTTTCAGGGTCTGATAGGAATCAGAGCTGGGGGTCTGGAGCGCTCAGGAGTATACGGTAGCTCCTGGGCTGGAGGGCCACTGAAAAGGAGAAAAGAAAAAGAAAGGAAAAAAAAAAGAAAAAAAAGAAAAAAAAAAAAACCAACCAACCAAACAAAAAACCACTATAATAATAGTAAAAAATAATAAAAAAAGAAACAATATGAATAACAACAAAAAGAAAAAGAGAAAACAAGAAAGAAAAGAGAAAGAAAAAGAAAGAAAGAGATAAAAAATAAAATAAAATAAATAAAAATAAAAAAATCAATAACAAGAAAAAGAAAAAGAGAAAACAAGAAAGAAAAGAAAAAGAAAAAGAAAGAAAGAAAGAGATAAAAATAAAAAAAATAATAAAAAAAAACAAAAAACAACAACAAAAAAAACCCTGTTATTCCGCGATCAAGAGACTTAGCTCTTTCCCGCTGATGTCTCCCGTCCACACAGTTCACACAGAGCCACGGCTCTTGGCGTTGTGTCACGGGCTATGAACGAGGGAGCTGCGCAGGGACCCGCGTGGCCCCCTATGGATCCGTGGCGGCTAAGCTGTGGGAACCAAGATGGCGACCGCGTGCCCGCCAGTCACGGGCGCTGGGGGAGAGTGTTCAGAGCTCGGCAGGCGCCAGGGCCCACAGCAGCTCCCCGGCCAGAAAGCCGCCGTAGGAGAAGAACTGAGCAAAAAAATAAAAAAAAGTCCCGCTTTAATATTTCACACTCGCGGCCCCTCACCTTGGTGCAGGTCCGCGTCTGTCCCTTTAAGAGATAGTTCACCACGGAGACCCGCCAGAGTCCAAGCTCCTTTCCGCTTATGTCTCCTGTCCACAGAGTTCACACAGAGCCACAGCTCTTGGTGTTGTGTCGCGGGCTATCAAAGGGGGAGCTGCTGGGGACCCGCGCGGCCCCCTATGGATCCGTGGCAGCTAAGCTGTGGGAACCGAGATGGCGACCGCGCGTCCGCCGGTCGCAGGTGCTGGGGGAGAGTGTTCAGAGCTCGGCAGGCGCCAGGGCCCACAGAGCTCCCCGGCAGAAAGCCGCCGTAGGGGAAGAAAAGAGCAAAAAAGTCCCACTTTAATATTTCACGCTCGCGGCCCCTCGCCTAGGTGCAGGTCCGCGTCTGTCCCTTTAAGAGATAGGGCACCGCGGAGACCTGCCAGAGTCCAAGCTCCTTTCTGCTTAGCTGTGGGAACCAAGATGGCGACCGCGCGTGTCTGCCGGTCGCAGGCACCGGGGGAGAGCGTTCAGAGCTCAGCAGGCGCCAGGGCCCACAGCAGCTCCCTGGCCGGAAAGCCGCCGTAGCAGAAGAACTGTCCTCGGAGCTCCACGTCTCCCGCGGTGATTCTGCACCAATTTCAGTCAGATCCCTGACCGAGTGGATGTGGAGGTCAGTAGGGAACTCAAGCCGCTTTGCTGTGGGGCGGAACCCGCCTCACTCGTCAGTGAGGCAGGTAAGGCCGTCCCGCACTCCGCTGTCTGTTTTCCGTCCCGCACTCTCCAAATTATCTCAGTCTGATTCTGGGTGGAAATTTTTGCAGTGACAGTATCATAGCCAATTAGGTTTACTTGAGGTATGATTATTGCTAATTGAAAAATGTAAGACTCCTACCATTGTGTCTCTAGCCACACTTGCAAGCTGCCCCCAGGTCTTGGTCAACCCCCTTGATAGCCATTATAGCTAGACTTGGATGAAATGCTCAGGCGAAGATCAGAGGAAAAAAGAAACTGATTGGGGCACTAAGTAAAGGGATCCTTTGTCTCTTCTTCATAATGCTGCAGAAATACAGCTATTTCTTTGTGGTTGAAACATGACAAGCCTTCCCATTTTTCACTACCTTAAAATATAATATCTTTTATTTAAAAGTTGTATATTTTCCTCAGACAGCAAAAATTTATATACTAAAAGAATCCAGCAAGTTTTGCTAAACAATTGATAATAACAGAACAAGGACAGAACTTTGTTTTGCTATATAATGTCTAATCTTTTGATTTACTGTTTTGACTACAAGAAAAGAATAAACAAATCCCATTATACTATCTAACTTCTAGACACAGTATCAACATGATAACACTCTAAAAGTGTGGGTGATTTTATTTTGTAATCTCTTTCAAACTTCTTACATGATACATTGAAAAGAATGGTGATTTGACAGTGATCTTGTCAAAGGATTTGAATGCAATGGTAACAGCATCATCCATCACAGCTGACTGTGAGAATCACTATGGAATTTATAAAATGAAGTTTTATTAGTAACATGAATATATATGTGTCACTAAGTATACAACAGTTAGCTTATATGTAAGCAATTTGCAACATGTTGTATTCTAAAGTTTGTTTTGTTTTGTTTTGTTTTGTTTTGTTTTAGTAAGTTATGGGGACCAATATGCTACAGTAGAGAAAGCAAGAGGGAGAAGATAGTTTGAACTTAAAGAAGAGTAGTGGATTCCAGTGCTTTTTCAAACATAACTGAGTGATTTAGGAGAAGAGGCTAACCTCTTCATTTTTGGTTTTCTCATTTGCAAAATGAGAAAATATGTACATTAAAGTATTTGCCTTGAGGATAAAATTGGATAATATAGATAACTATACATGCATATAAAAATGCTTTACACACTTAGAAACCTATTGCATGAGCATTCTTTGTTATTGCTTAGTTCTCCAATAATATTTTAACTCAGAGACAATTTTAGCGATGGTGGATAGATTGTGTGGTAGATAGAACTGTTGGTCTAAATTCTTATTCCTTAACTTTAGTCTTACCATTGAAACTGTTTTTGGCCAAGATATATAGGCAAAAGTAACAGAGTGCCAATTCTAAGACTGGCTCTTAAGAATCATAGATTTCTACTGTTTCTCTTCCATCACTGCTGTCTTCATAGGTAGAGCATGCTTTAGATTGCTTGCTGTTTTAAGAAGAATTAGAGAATTAAAGATACCTTCTAGGTCTTGGTCTCAGCAATGGGCTGGTTAGTGGTTCCATTTACAGAGATAAGTGAAACTCAGGAATTGGTGAGTTAAATAAGAACATGGCTTGGACACATTACATTTAAGATGCCTATCAGATACCTGAATGTGGACATTTAACAGGAAATTATATATCTGTTTTGAAAGCTCATTGGAAATATTCATGGTAGAAATAAAATTTGACACTCATCCATTTATAGACATATTAAAAGCACAGGACTGGATAACATCTAGGGAGTGAGTGTGGGTGAAGAGAAAACAGGAGGAGATCCTCTGACTAAGCCTTGTTAATATTCTGAACATTTAGAACTTAAGTAAAGAAAGAGGAGGCAGTAAAAAAAAAAAAAACTGAGGAAGGATAGAAATTTAGAGGTAAGGAGGAGGTGAGAAAATATATAAAATCCAAGTAAGAACTTGGCTGGTTGGGTGAGTTGAGGACTGAACTAATTATTTGTTTTGATAAGATGAAATTCTTTGGTGATCTTGGCTACAGGGGTTTTGGTGGATGAAAGGTATAAATTAGTTTTAAGAATTTTGCTAAAAAGAAGATCAGAAAAGGTGGTTAAGAGGTGGTCAAGATGTTTTAATTTTTTTTTAAAGAAAACATGTAGTACATATCTGTATTTTGTTGAGAGTGATTCAATTAAAAAGTGTATTAATGCAAGGAGAGGGGATAATTTCAGAAACAAAATCTTTTGTTAGGAGAGAGGAGATATTGTGATCTAGGTAAAATTTGGTGGCTTATCTAGAGGGAAGCAAGAATAGCTATTTTACTTTAATAAGAATGAAAGCAGAATATCTGGGTATAAGTTTAGACAGATTAGTGGATTTAGTATTGGAAGTGGGGGGGGTATTAGCATGTACTTTGTCATGGCTTCTAAATTCTCAGTAAAATTTAAAAAACAAGATGTAAAACTTAGTAAGGGTAAAATTGGATGACTTGAGCGAAAAGTCATAATTGTGAAATGGTCACTTTGAAGAGTTGTAGAAATAAAGTGATAGGAACTATAGAAAGAGGCGCTGAGGTTTATGGTCAGAAATTTAAAGCAAGCCCAGTCAACAACAAGTTTAAAAATTTTTTCCGGTTGTCTTCTAACTGCTCAACTAGAAGGATGAGTAAATTTCAACTTGAAATTAACCAGGATTAGAGGTTTTTCAGGTACCAGTACAGTCAACTCCAATATTTTAGTGGCTTAATGAAATAAAAAATGTATAATTTTCACAAAGTCTGATGTGGATCCAGAAAACTCTACAGTGAAACTGTACTCCTCGTGTTAATCTCAGTATTCTGGATGCTTTGATATTTTAGAGCCTCCTTACCAACACAAGTTTCTGTGGTTGCTCCAAAAAAGGGAGAAAACATAGATAATCACACACTGGTTCTATGATATTTGTACCAAAATGTGGCATGTGACACTGACATTTATGTATTATTAGTCAAAGCTGGTCAATTCATAGAAGTGTAGTATTCCCTTAGGATGTAAGGAGGGCCAGAAACATTGGTGAGACTCATTATTCCCTAGTGTATCAGGTGAGTATGATGAAGGGAAAATGAAGTAATTCCATGGATGGTATATTCAAAAGTATTTTAATAATGTTTCATGGAATCTAAGTTGTAAAACAAGGAAAATCAGGAAAAAAGAAGGTGGTAGATCGTGAATATCAAGAGGTTCCAATGAATTGGAGATCCCAAACTGTCCAAAGATTTGTTGACAAAGGAATAGCAGACTAAATGAGGTGGAAAGTTGAGGTAGATGTTAAAGAATGAGCACTGAGAAGCACATATTTGATATTTGCTTTAAATGACACTCATTTTCAATGGCATGAATTACTAGTAGGAATTAAAAACTAAGGTAGCTTAGAAAAAACTGTCTTTTAAAGGGAATAAGTCAGTGGACTGAGAAGAGGCGTTTGAAAGTTTGTCTGTGTGGATGTTGCAGTTTCCCAGGGAGGTAAGTACTAAGAAAAATGAAATAGGAATGTGCATAGACCTTGCATTATGTGAGAGAGAGAGGATAGGTAATATGAGCCAATGAGAAAGAATTGAGGTTTTGAGGGAGGGGGAAGAGCAATTTGGGTGTGCCCTGAGAAGTGCAGGGGTTGTAGAAGGAAAATAATGAAAACACAATGCAAAGAACAACCTCAACCACCATTTGAGAGCACTGCAGGGAAAGCAGGGACTGTGGAGGTTTAAAACAGTAAGAATCAGATTCAAACACAGAGAAAGAACAAGTAAAGACATAAGGGATTTCCTGTTGACAGAGGGCACTGTGACTGTGTTTTGGGAGTCAGGGAATGGTAGGACATTGGGTCCAACTAGGAAATGTATAGAGACATATGGGTGATTGTGGAAGTTTGGAGATTTTAGTTGTTTTTGAAATAAACTAAGCTATAAAATGATTAGATTAGTACTGATGGTTTCTTAGGGGAAATTGGGTAATCAATTCTAATTATAGCTTCCTTTTCAGGATTACTCTGTTAAACAGTTTGTAAGCAGACCGCATATAGGCCAACGGAGGGGCAGTCTCATTGAGAGCGTGAGGTGCTTTGCAGATCTCTGTAAATCTTGGTTGGCAGTGTCCCCATTAAGGGGAATAGTGACAGGGAAAACCAGAGCTTTATGTATCTCTTTTAAGTATTAGAACAGGATGAATTAGGGCCAGAGAAAGAACGGTGGTGCTGAGTGCTTACTCCTCTGAATGTTTTTCCAGGTTTCACCTGCAAATAATCACAATTTCCAATTTAACTTTCTACTGTTAAGATTAATATTTTATGTTGTGTGGTTACAAGCTCAAACCCAGACAAAGCCAGATTGAATGAATGTGTACCCAGGTCCTTATTATCTGTGTGCTCAGATGAGTTACTACACCTCTCTGTACTTTAGTTTCCATATCTGGGCAAAGTTACCAATAGAGTTGTAAGAATTAAATGAGGCGATACATGCAAAGCACTTAGAAAAATGCCTGGCACAGAGCTTTGGATATTATTATTATTATTATTTTAAATAACTGTTGTCTTCTCCTTTCATTGACTAGACTTTCCAACATATGGTCAAATCAATTTTCTATTTGTTGAGTGAACTACATCTGGTCTGTCTGTACTTGTAATCATTTATAGAGGTCTCTAATGATGATTGGAATTTGTCTTTTGTTTGTTTTTGGATCATGAAGGAGAAAATCAAAAATTTGTTTTTATTTATTGATATTAAATTTTAAATCTAATGTTCAAATCTATTCTTTCAAGAAATTGACTTAGAAATCATTTTGTATTTTCTAGTAAATGCTAAACAAGGGTTTTTTTTTTAATGTTCTGTGATTCTAATCTTCACTAGGAAAGCAAAATAGTTCAAACAATGATCAGAGGCCTCTCTTTAGGCTGTTTCAGAAGCAAGTGAATCAATTCAAAATTATATCTTATACCCATAAGAATCTTTATTAATTTGGATGGATTCAAGCCAATAATTCATTCTTCTCATTGTAAAATATGTCATTGCTTAAACCCATCAAGCATATAAATTTGATGTTGCTGGGAAGGTTATGTTTTTGCAGCATGCTAGTGTTGTTTTCCTAGTATCTTTATAAGAATTCAGTGTCAGGTGGTTACCTACTTCATGAAATGAATCAAGAGGTTTTCTATGTTTTTCTGTCCTCTTTTAAGGATGAAGAAATTGTACACTATGTGAAAAACTCTGGCTCTAATTCAACCCAAGTCAGGAGCCTCTAGTTGGAAAAATACTTTGATTATTTAGGCTTACTTATTTATTTATTTTTCTATTTTTATTCTCATCTACTCTAACTTATTTTTTAATCAAATTGAGAACATACTGTTTTTCTCAAAAATTGGCCACTTCATTAAAGTTTTTATTTTTCTGGAATTACATGTATTATCCTATACTATTTTTTTCTATTTAAATAAACCATTTTTCTGAGGTTAAATACCCATACTCTAATTCCTCCTTTCTTTATGCCTTTTTATTTTCTTATTTATTTTACCAGAGGTTTTTTTCCTTTTATTGAGCCATCAGATGAAATAGCTCTTGAATGTATTTGTCAATTGTATGTTTTGCTTTCAATTTAATTAATTTTTAGCTTTAACACAACTTCAGACTTCTCTTAGTTGTATCTGTTACCCTTTTCTAGTTTCTTAAAATGAATTCTCATTACATTTACTTTCATTTTCTCTTAGTTTATAATTAAATAACTTTATAGTGGGTTTTCTTGAGAATATTTGATGCATTATATTAGTTTTGATATTTAGTGTGTTGGTAATGAATAAATAGTTTAAAACTACTGTTTAATTATCTCCTTTTCTCTATCTAAGAAGACATTTATTTTTGTACAAGAGGATAGATTAAAAATATTTCCTGTGACTCCAAGATACTTGCATTGTGGTTGAAGAATGGAATTTACTTACATGGCTCCTTTGAACTCTAATAAGCAAGCGCTGCCGTTTGGAATATTTTATGATCACTAAAAAAGAAAGTACCTGTTTGGGTACAACGTCTAATACATATATCCATGTATAAAGATATGCCTTTGCAAGCACCTTATCTTATTAGGACATAATATAGTGTTAAGTATAGGGGTTTGGCATAGAAAAGTTCTAGGTACAAATGCTAGTTTTACATAATAGCTATGTGACCTTGAACCACTTACTTTTCATCTCAGGACTAAATCTATTTAAGTTATTTGAGACTTATTTTTCTTATATCAAAAATTTCTGTGATGATTAAATGAAATTTGTAAGGTATTTAATACACAGCTTAGAACAAAATAATTGTCATTAAATTATTAAATTGTAAGCGCTACTGACATTATTGTTTTAATTAGTGTCCTTCATGACTATTTACATGTTACAAACACACATGTTAAAGTCCGAAAGAAGGATGTTTGTTTTTCCCAACTGCTTTTGTTATTTCCTTACATATTTATATCCATTGTAGTATGACTAAGAGATGTAAGTTTTATGACAATTTTATCTTCTTAAAAAGGTATTCAACTAAAAATCTTGAGTTCTGAATTCAGCTTGCCTGGGTTTTCATTTGAGATCTATTATTTTCCAATTGTATGATCTTGGAAAAAATTGACTAACTCCCTTTATTTATTTTGAAAATGAAAATCATATTATACCTAATGCATAGAGTAGTTTAGGATAACATAAGAATTAATAAATATATAGTTGTAGAAAAGTCTCTGACATAGTATAAAAACTCATTAAATGTAGTTATTAATATCATGTATTTTGAGCCCTTCAAGGGAAAATATCACGTATTATTTTGTAAAATGGTCATCTGTTTGATTTGTTTAACATATGTATGCCCATGTTTTTACCACTTAATTTCAGGTGTAACTATTTAAAACATCATGTAGTTAGCTACTTTTGGTCACATTATGAGAGTTTTATTTTCATAAATTAAATTCTTAAATTTAATGTTTTAACTGATACAAATTATGTTGCATTGCATTTATTTTGTCAGCTTGTTTTAGACTTCACATTTAAAATTTTCTTTTTTTCTCCATTATTTTTATGTTAGTCTATGTATACTCTCTTTGAATCTTCTCCAATGTTGTAATTTATGATAGTTGTATTTTTTTTGTTTAGAAAGTTGTTTTAAACCTGTATTTTTTAGTTGATAAAATTAAGATAAACATATTATTTTTGAGTAGCCTATTTTAACAAAAGAATTTAATACTCCTAATTTTTGCTCTACTCAATCCAGTTGAAGATCTTTTTCAATGCTGTCATTTTAGATATAGATATTTTTTCATTATCTTTATGGCATATGTAACATTGCCATCTTTTTGACAGATTAACAAAAATCACTGCAAAATTTTGCCATTTATTATACCTTTTTTTAGTACTTAACTTTATTCATTTAAATTGTAATTGTCCTTTTTAAAATCTTTAACTGTTTTATCTCTTTTTCATTAGATACATATCTTAAATTTTGGAAAGAAAGGCACAAGAAAGACTTACTTTTTAACATTACATACCTAGAATGTCTTCATTTTCTTTTGGTTAAAACATGAATGACTACTTAGCAAGGCCTGATATTGTGAGGTCACATTTTTTTTTTCAATCTGTATTCTCAAAACTGTAACTCATGAATTCTAGCATTTAGTTTGCATAACAATATCACAAAAACAACATACATTTCTTCGTTCAGTAGTTTCTATTTATTTTTCTTTCTGTTTATCCAGTTCTGGTTGCTTATCTTTGTAGTTCAAAATTATATCATAATAGATCATTTTTATTGATATCCTTGAGCAACCCTGAAATCATTATCAGCTTTCATCCACTTAAAATCTTTAGTTATGCAGTCGCTTGCTTCTGGTAAAGAAATTACTGGTATCCTTTCAATTCATTATCTAACCTCGATATTTGTCATTCTTTTTCAACATTTCAAATTATTTACCTTTTATTCTCTGCCTTCAAGGAGAGATTCTTTCATTTTTCTTTCAAATTACTGATTCAATTTTCTGCAGCATTAAATTTTCTTTTTCTTGCCTGCAATGAAGCCTTTTTTTAATTCTCATGTTTGAGCTATGTGATTGTCTTTTAATATTTCTGGTTAATTCTTTATGATTTTGCTTTTCTCATTTATAATAGGTAGTTCCTTAAAATTCATTAAGGATGCAAACAGAATTCTAAATTCATTATTTTGGTTCTTGCATTATATAATTTCAGAAGTATGTGCTTCTTGTGAGTCCTAGATACTAAAACATTTATTTGTAATAAAGAAAATTTTTCCATATTTTCTTTTTATTCTTACATTATGGCTATTACTGTATTTATGTGTTACTTAGTGTAGACTAAGTGCTATACAAATGGAACCAAACAAATGACTCAACACAATAAAAGTTTATATTTTTTGCTCTCAAAACAATAGTTGACAAAAATACAGGAGAGCAAATTATCTCTTCTCCATGAGTTCATTCAGTTCCTATTTTCTGTATCTCTATCATTGCATGGATTTTCTTGTTCTCTGTGTGCATCTGTCAGAAGAAGAAAGAACAGGACCAGAAAGGACACACTTTATTATGGTTCACGGGCTGTTGGTGGGAACTCAGTCCCATGGCTACATCTAACTCTGAATGAGCCTGAGAAATGAGGCTATTTGTGTGTCAAAGTAGAGAATATAGGTTTGTTTAACAGCAGTAGTTTCTGAGAAACTCTCAAACAAGGCAATATATAGTCTATCCATACATAAGCTAAGATGCAGTAGACTCAGTATGATGCCCATTAGAAATAAATATTAATTTTCATCGCTACCCCTTTAAACCTGCTTGGTAACATCATTCTGTCTCATTCATACATAAAATATGAAATCTATTCCATAGTTTTTCCAGTGATTTCATGCATCAGTAAATATGTCAATTTTCAAATATTAAATAGAGTTCTGTCAAAGCTAATATCAAAAAATAAACTCTCTCGTCCAACTTAAAACTTCTTTCTTATTCAACATCAGCATGACTTGGGCTTGAAAATCTACAGTGGAGAGAGAGAGAGAGATTTTTTCGCTATTCATCAGGCAAGTAGATGTGACTATTAATGACTGTAGTTTTACAGAATGGGAAGTCACACTCTTAATTTTATAGATGGAGGACAAGGTGATGCATAAAACTCCAAGCCAGTTTCTGATTTTTAACAGTTTCTAGGCTTTTGAACATTTGTCCTACTGATGTACAATCTGCTTTATGTCTCAATTGCTTTATCTTGTGTAATTCTGGATAAATGCAGTATAGTTCATGGAGGAAAATATTAATACATCAAATGATCAGTAGGATTCATTCCTATTAGAATATTTCATGTTTCCTCTTAGCCTACTAGTTTTAATAAAGGTACTACTTCTATAAAGCATGATTTCTCACTAGCACCCCACAATTTTCCCCGGATACCACTGATTTCTCTTCAGAACCTCACCACCCAATTCCCAGTTCTCCAGAATATGCAACCTTTGTCTAAATGTAGAGACATGACAACTATAATAGATTTCACGGCTAAGGAAGTATTTTGCTTAATTTCTGGAATCCACATGTACTGACTCAGGTGATAGATACAATAAATGTTAGGAAGCATAGCATTAACATAATCAGAACAAAATTTCATGAATGATGCCTGGGAGTTTGATGACATGAAGCTTGAATAAAAAGTTTTAATCCATACTTATCTGCCTTATAATTAGTGCCAATTCCTTCTTGCATTAAATTTTTGATAGCCTTAGTTTTTATTATGAGTTTTCATTTTCTCTTCAGTGATTTTACAGGTATATTTAAAGTGAATGCTTTGTTCTTTTTTGTTTAAATGTTATTATTATATAATACATTAGTGCACAGTGTGTGTGTATTATTGACAAGCAGATATAAAATTTTTAAATGGATAAATGTACTGTAGTTTGTCTAAATGTTATTGTGGGATTCACAATACAAAAATTAGAACACTTTTCTAAATTATGCTTGTCTAAGACAGTCTTACTTAAGGTTTGTTTTTCGAACTGGTGTTCCTTCACAAATTTTTGTTACTGATTCACAAAGAATTACTACAGAAATTGAAGGAAGTATTGGCATATGTTTATAGAAACTGTAACACCCAAGTACGTGATCATTTTCCTAGAAATGTATTTTTTACAAAAGTATTCTTCTTTGATGCAAAAGGGGAAAATAATCTTTCACCACAGATGGTTTGAGAAGTAACATTTGAGAGAGATTCAGTATTACTCCCATTATGCTTCTGTTTCCTGTTTTGAGTCAATGCCTATGTCCACGTTTCTCAGATCATCCATCATTAGCCAAAATTTCATCTCAAAACTAGACTGTGCATTGATTAATCTAGCCCTGTCTTGCACCCTTCTCCATCATCCCAAACTCGTTCACTGGGCTGTCAGAAAGAATCTCCTATATTCTCAGCCCCTTTTCTAAATATTTCTGACAATGACATGCATCCACCTCTGCACTATCATTTTCTATTTTTTTTATTTCAAAATATTATGGGGTATAAATGTTTCTGGTTACATGGATTGCTTTTGTTATGCCTGAGTCAGAGTTATCAATGTGTCCATCATCCAGACAGTGTTCATTGTACCCTTAGGTAGGTTTTTGCTCATCACCTTTTCCTCCCTTCCCTGCTTGATTTCTACTAAGTTTTACTACCCTCTGTGCACATGTGTGCTCATTGGTTAGTTCCAGTTTAATAGTGAGTACATGTGGTGTTTATTTTTCCATTCTTGAGATCCTTCACTTAGGATAATGGTCCCCAGTTCCTCCTAAATGGTTTCAAAATGCCTTAATTCATCCTTCTTCAAGGCTGAGTAGTATTCATTACATAGTGTGTGTATGTATATATATATGTGTGTGTGTATACACACACACACACACACACACATATATATATATATATATATATATATATATATATATATATATACACACACACCACATTTTGTTAATCCACTCATGAATTAATAGGCACTTGGGTTGATTCCACATCTTTGCAATTCTAAATTGAGCTGCAATATACATTTAAGTGAAGGTGTCTTTTTGATAAAATGACTTCCTTTCCTTTGGACAAATACCCAGTAGTGGGATTGCTGGATCAAATGGTAGGTCTACTTTAAGTTCTTTGGGGAATCTCCATACTGTTTTCCATAGAGATTATACTAATTTGCCATTCCACCAACAGTGTATAAATGTTCTCTTCTCTCTGCACCCATGCCAGCATCTATTTTTTTTTTTGTACTTTTTAACAAAAGCCATTCTAACTGGGGTAAGGTGATATCTCATTATGGTTTTAATTTGCATTTCCCTGATACTTAGTGACATGGAGCATTTTTTCATATGTTCATTGGCCATTTGTCTATCTTCTTTTGAAAAGCTTCTGTTTATGGGTTTTGCCCACTTTTTAATGGGGTTGTGGGACATTCAAACTGTTCATATTGACTGGTAGCATTGATATATGGGATGCTATTGTGTTTATCCTGTTGGGTAGTACCTTATTGCTTTGTTTTACCTCTTGTGCTATTGTTTTATATGAATCTCCCAGGTGTTTATTGAACTTCTTGTACCTAGATGTCTAAATCTCTAATAAGACCATGGAAGTGTTCCTCAATTATTCCCTGAAATAGGTTTTCCAGCCTTGTGAGTTTTCTTCTTCACTCTCAGGGATGCCTATCATTCTTATATTTGGCCATTTTCCATAATCCCATATTTTGTGTAGGATTTGTTCACTCCTCTTAGTTCTCTGGTCTTTATTTTCTTTATTTTTGACTGAAAAGGAGTTGTCTTCAAGCTCTGAGATTCCTTCTTCTGCCTGTTCTAGTCTATTCAAACTTTCCTTTGTGTTTTGTGTTTCTTTAAATGACTTTTTCATTTCCAGAAGTTCTATTTTTTTAATCTCTTTAGTGGATTTTTTATTCATTTCCTGAGTTGGTTTTCCATTTTCTCTTGGATTTCATTGAGCTTACTTACAATCCACATTTGGAATTCTTTATGTGACATTTCAATATTTTCATTTTCGTTGATAAACATTGCTAGAGAACTGGTGTTCCTTTTTTGTGGATATCCCTTCACTCTGATTTTTCGTATTTCCAGAGTTCTTTTGCTGAATCTTTCTCATTGGGGACAGCTGTCAGTTTTTATTTTTGAATTTTCTTTGGTTTAGATGGGGCTTCCCCCCACACACACTTTTAAAGGAGTGTCTGTAGCATACGTTGGCTAAGAAACTTTGGCTTTGCTAATTGTTGCTTTGATCACAATCTAGATTCTGGATGGATGCCTTGGTTATAGATATCCTTGGTCTGGTGATTTTCTCAATTGCTAGTTGTTTTTAGGCTGTACAGTGGTGAGCTATGTGTGTGGGCAGATTTCCTGTCTCTGGTTGATGAGAGAGGATGGAGGTCTTTGTAATCCTTTCTCTTTCCTGAGTCCTGTGATCTTCTTAACAGTGTGAATTATATTGGTATGTCCAGTCTAATCTCTGAGACAGTGGGTGGTGTCTGTGGATAGAATCAACCACATCCCGTATGATTGAGTAGGTGAATGCTGTAAAGGGCTGGGTAAATTTACCTTGCTTTCGGTAGGTTGCACTTGGTGGAAGGAACAAGCTGCAGTGTTGTTTTTGGGACCTTGTG
Source organism: Lemur catta (assembly GCF_020740605.2). NCBI lineage: Eukaryota > Metazoa > Chordata > Mammalia > Primates > Lemuridae > Lemur > Lemur catta. The sequence goes on along the minus strand of NC_059133.1, from coordinate 39,978,051 downwards.
ACCAGTTCATAGTCTGAGCACTCCTTAGTCTTCTGCAGATCTTTCAGAGGAAAGGTTTGAGCCCCTCTCTCTGTGGAACCTCTGGCATGGAGTATGCACCAACAGGGGGGAAGCAGCAGCTCCTGAGAACCCTGGCTCAATTGTCTGTCTTGGCTGCTGTGTTTAGGGGAGAGGGAGGGGAGGAAAAGAGTCTGGATGGAGGAAAGTTAGCACTCTGGTCATCTCTGTCCCTCTCTCTGGAAGGCAGCGTGCCCATAACGTCCAGTCTCTGGGGTCATGCAGATTCCTTGGGACCCACCAGCCCCTGTGGCTCCTGTGGTCTGAGCCAGAGTTGGGAAATGTTTATGTGGGAATGAGAAAGAAAAAAACTGAGGGGGTGAAACCCCCTGGGGAGGACAAAGGTACACAATGGGTTGGGAAGCAATATGGTGCCTGCTCTCTTGGAGCAGGTGTGTGGTGCCTAGACGTACTCCAAGGAGGCTGGCGGTCTGGTGCTTTGTCCTCAAGAAGCTCCCAGTTCACTGGCAGTAGCAGCTTTTGTGCTTGTGGGGGTAGAAAGGCTCTCAAGCAGCTCAGGAGGTTGCTGACTGCCAGAGATGCAAGCAAGGGAGAAACAAACCACTCCACCTACCCTTTTTGCTGGACTCCAAGCCTCTCAGGGGTTTTTCTCTGCTAATATATTGCTTCTTCTTGTTCTGTTCCACAACTTCTTCCCATGGAATCTCTGGCACTTTTCCCTCATAATTACACCTGATCTATGTTTGTTTGTTTTTTCTTTTTCACCTAAAACTTCCTTCTTTCTGAGATGATCTGGCAGCTGGTGTCTCTGGGCAGCCATTTTCTGCACTAACATTTTCTAAACTACTTTGTTTCTGCAAATTTTTCTGTCATCTTCATGAATATTCCCCTTCTATTGTTTTTTTCTACCAACATACAAACCTGCTGTAGTTTCATTTATCTACAATATCTAGCTATCTAATCTATCCTCTATTATCTATCTGTCATTTAGGGATCATTTATCTGATCTTTTACCTGTCACCTTCTATTTAGCTATCCTAATATTCCTCTCCAAATGCTGTCTTGCTCCATTCCTCCTTTTCATAAAATAAATAAATAAATAAATAAATAAATAAATACATTTTGAAAGAAGAGTCTGTCCTTAATGCTTGCTGCTGTTTCATCTGGGCTACTGCAATGAACTGTTTTTGTCAAGGAAACCTATAATTTCTATTTTGTAATTAGAAAATCAGGGCAATTAATGTATCCATCATTTATCATTTATCATTTCCTTGTGTTGTAAACATTCTGAATCCTTTCTTCTAGCTTTTTGAAAATGTACACTAAATTATGGTTAACTATATTCACCCTATAATGCTACAAAACACCAGAACATATTCCTCCCATCTAGCTATAATTTTGTATCTGTCAGCCAACCTCTCCCTGCAGTCTCCCGTCCATCCTCTATTAACGACAATTCTGCTCTGTACTTTTATGAGCTCAATTCTTTTTTTCAGCTCTCATGTATGAATGGAGTACGTGGTATTTATCTCTTGGTTCCTGACTTATTTTACTTCACATAATGTTCTTTTTTCTTTTTTTTTTTATTTCAGGATATTATGAAGGTAAAAACGTTTTAGTTACATTTTATGTCTTTGCCTCACCCAAATGAGGATTAGAGGCATGCCCTTCCCCTCTACAATGCTCACCGCATTCATTAGTTGTGAGTTTACCCCCTCCCACCCCCTAATCCCTGGAGCATATTACTACCCTGTGAACACTGTAGTGTTGATCAGTTAGTGCCAATTTGATGGCGAGTACATGTGGAGGCTATTCCTCCGATCTTGTGATACCTCACTGCGGATAATGGGCTCAAGCTCAATCCGGGAAAATATAGGAGGTGCTAGATCACTGTTGTTTCTTATAATTGAGTTATATTCCATTGTATGCATACACCAAATTTTAATAATCCACTCATGAATTGGTGGGCACTTGGGTTGTTTCCACATCCTTGCAAAAGTGAATTGTGCTGCCGTAAACATTAGGGTGCAGATGTCTTTATTAATGTTCTTCAGGCTCATCCATGTTGCTGTGAATGACAGAATTTTCTTCTTTTTATGGCTTCATACTCTTCCACAGTGAATATATACCACATTTTTTTAAAATCCATTCATCTTTTGATGGACATTTAGGTTGATTCCATAGGTTAGATATTGTGAATAGATCTGCAATAAGTATAGGGTGCAGGTATCTCTTCAATATACTAATTTTGTTTCCTTTGGATGTATAACCACTAGTGAGATTGCTGGATCATAGAGTAGTTATAGTTTTAGTTTTCTGTGAAACTACCATACTGTTTTCCATAGTAACTATATTAATTAACATTCCCATCATCAATGTATAAGCATTCTCTCAAAAGTTTATTTTAAAGTGCAGTTATTATAAATAAGTGAAACCTGTTTTAATAGAACCTGCAATTTCAAGGGGGCTAAAAGAAAAGAGATTATCTACTTTTACAGAGTATTTGTTTTTCAACTCTATGTCATGGAAAGGGACTAAGTTTACTGACAAAGCAAAAAATAAAGTAACTTCATTAACCATGCTAATTTAGATTCCTCTTAAAAATGCCAAAATATATTTTATTACTTTTTCAATTACAATTAATCTAATTTTGAAGTTCTAATTAAATGCCTGAATGATAAAAAGTGTTCTTGTTTTAGTTTTTAAAGAATTAGTTGTTTCATTGACTGCAACATGAAACACGAATTTAGAAATTTGTTCCTGGATTCAATAACAAAGTATTATGTTTTGAGGTGTAATGTGCTAAAAACTTTAGAAATATTATGTATGTATGTTGTTTTAACTGTGTTCTCCTCTAACATATTGTAAAAAATATATATTTTCAGTTTAAACTGGTATGCATATTTTAAATTTCGGTGTGGAGACAGAGATGAATATTAGCACCATGCTTTCAAACTTTTAGTTACTTTCAATTTTTAAAAGTATTGCTTTGCTTCGACAGAGGCAAATGGCAATTACCACAGTTCAATTTATCATTATAAATATTCTCTGTTGTATCACATTTTACTCCATGAGAGTCTAATTCTAGTTTATGTGATGACACATACAGATACTGTGATTATATAAAGATTTTTCTTCAAATCTTTTATATCTATCTATACTTCCTAAATAATAGGTTTGACTTGGGGGGGAAAAAAAACATTTGAAAAGTGATATTACCCCAAGTTGTCAAAGACCATTATTACTTAACATAATTTTATTATTTTGAGAAAAGAATATTTAGGCAGTGAATATAAGTGATAACAACTTTTCCATCAATTTTTTTTAACCAGGTGTGCTAGCACACACCTGTAGTCCTAGCTACTTGGGAGGTTAATGCAGGAGAATTGCTTGAGCCCAGGAGTTTTTTGTTTTGTTTTGTTCTTTTGAGAGAGTTTTTCTCTGTTGCCTGGGCTAAGGTGCAATGGTGCAATCATAGTTCACTGCAACCTCAAACTACTAGGATCATATAATCCTCCTTCCTCAGCAGCCTGAGTAGCTGATACTGCAGACTTGTACCAACATGATTGGCTGATTGTTTTTTAATTTTTTGTAGAGACAAGTTCTCACTATATTTCCCAGGCTACTCTTGAACTCATAGCCTCAAGCAATCCCCCTGCCTCAACCTCCCAGAGTGCTGGGATTACAGGTGTGAGCCACCACACCTAGCCTCCATCGATATATTTAAATAAGTTACAGCAATTCTCTCATAATTCTTGTATAGGTGGTTGGAGAAATAGTGCTGGTTAACTCATGGAGTGAGTCAAAGCCTGAGAAAAATTGAAACAGGTTCTAATATTATAAGGTGTAGGTTTCATAGAGAAGTAAGACTGATAAAAATAAGATAGAAATATTAAAAGGTGAGCTACAGTTAAATTTCTGAAATACCTTTGATTTTGGTCTTGTTTTCATAATTGGTTGATGTAAAAACAGTGATCAAGAAATGTGTACATCTATTAAAAGAAATTCTAAAAAAAAAAAAATTACTCTTTCAGCTAATCAAGCCTGCCCTATTATCTATAGGGCATTAGACAAGACTATAATAGACATTAGACAAAGAAGGCTCACATTAAAGTTATGAATGAAGCTAAGAATTTGTTAAATAATTCATGATCTAGCCTTCTACCTTGAAGAATATAACACTATAAAAACAAAATTGAAGCATATATGGAAGATATGTTTTTTTTTTGTTTTATTTCAGGATACTGTGGGGGTACAAATGTTTTGGTTACGTAAGTTTTTTGATAAAAGCCATTCTCACTGGAGTTAAGTGATATCTCATTGTGGTTTTGATATACATTTCCACGGTGATTAGAGATGTTGAGCATTTTTTCATGTTTCTTGGCCACTGGTCTATCTTCTTTTGAAACATTTCTGCTCATGTAATTTGCCCATTTTTTAATGGAGTTGTTTGATTTTTTTCTTGCTGACTTGCTTGAGTTCTTTGTAGATTCTGGTCGTCAGCCCTTTATTGGATGTGTAACATGCAAATATATTCTCCCATTCTGTAGGTTATCTATTTGCTCTAATGATAGTTTCCTTGGCTGTGCAGAAGCTTTTAAATTTGATCAGGTCTCATTTATTTATTTTTATTGTTCTATGATTGTTTTGGGGGGTCTTCTTCATAAATTCTTTGCCTAGGCTGATGTTTATAAGAATTTTTCCTACATTTTCTTCTAGAATTTTTATAGTTTTATGCCTTAGGTTTAAGTTTGTTATTCATCATGACTTAATTTTTGTGAGTGGTGATCAGCGTGAATCCTGTTTCAGTCTTCTGTATGTGGCTATCCAATTTTCCCAGCACCATTTATTGAATAAAGATTCTTTTCCCCAGTGTATGTTTTTGTCTGTTTTGTCAAAGATCAGATGGCAATATGAGGATGATTTTATATCTGGGTTATCTGCTCTGATCCGTTGGTCTATGTTTCTGTTCTTATGCCAGTACCATGCTGTTTTAGTTACTAGAGCCTTTTGGTGTAGCTTGAAATCTGGTAATTTGATGCCTCCTAATTTTTTCTTTTTGCTTAAGGTTGTTGTGCCTATATGAGGTCCCATAAGAAGCATAGAATTATTTTTTGCAGATTTGTAAAAAATGATATTGATATTTTAATGGTGATTGCTTTGACTCTATAGATCACTTTGGGTAATGTAGACATTTTAACAATGTTGATTCAGCTATTCCATGAGCATTATATGTGTTCCATATGTTTATGTCCTCTGCTATTTCTTTCCTCAGTGTTTCAGAGTTCTTCCTGTAGAAGTCTTTCATCTCCTTAGTTAATTATATTCCTAGGTATACTATTTTCTTTGTTTTTATTGTGAAAGGTATTGGTTAAGTCTTTAATTTGGTTCTCAGCTTGACTGTTTTTGACATATGTGAATGCTATTTGTGTACATTGATTTTGTAACCTTAGACTTTGCTGAATTTATTTATCAATTCCAGAAGTCTGTTGGAAGAATCTTTGGGGTTTTGTATATATAAGATCATATCATCAGCAAAGAGTGATAATTTGATCTCTTCTGCACCCATTTGGATACCCTTGATTTCTTTCTCCTGTCTGATTGCTCTAGCTAGGACTCCCACCACTATGTTGAGTAGAAGTGGTGATAGTGGGGAACCTTGTATGGTTCCAGTTCTAAGTTGGAATGCTTTCCATTTTTCTGTTTTCAGTATGATGTTGGCTGTGTGTTTGTCATATATGGCTTTTATAATGTTGAGGTAAGTCCTATCTATGCCTATTTTGTTAAGCATTCTTATCATAAAAGGGTGATGAATTTAGTCAAATGCTTTTTCTGTGCCTATTGTAAGGATTATATTGTCATTGCTTTACTTCTATTTATGTAGTGAATTACATTTATATATATGTTTACGTTGAACCATCCTTATATCTCTGGGATGAAGCCCACCTGGTTGTGGTGGATTATTATTATTATTTTTTTGATGTGCAACTGAATTCCATTTGCTGAGATTTTATTGAGAATTGTTTGCATCTATATTCGTAAGTTATTCATAAAATATTGGTCTTTTAGTTTTCTTTTTTTCTTGAGTCCTTTCCTGGCTTGGGTATCAAGAAGATATTGGCTTCTTAAAACATGTTGAGGAGGATTCCTTTTTCTTGATGTTATGGAATAATTTCTGCATAACAGGTACCAGTTCTTCTTTATAGGTCTGGTAAAATTCAGGTGTGAAACCATCTATGTGCAGGATATTTTTTGTTTGAAGGTTTTTTTTTTTTGCTACTTCAATTTCAGTACTTGATATCAATCTGTTCAGGAATTCTATTTCTTCCTGATTGAGCTTAGGAAGGCTTTGTATTTCTGACAATTTGTCCATTTCCTCTAAGTTTTCAAGTTTATGTGTATAGAGATTTTTATAGTATTAATAGATGATATTTTATATTTCTGTGGTAATAGTTGTGTTTTCTCCTTTTTCATTCCTTATTAAGCTTATTAGAGTCCTTTCTTTTCTGCTTCTGGTTAATCTTGTGAAACGTATGTCAATTTTGTTTATCTTTTTAAAAAAACCAACATTTGTTTCATTCATCTTCTATATGGTTCTTTTGTTATCAATTTCACTTGGTTCTTTCTTTCTTTCTTCTGGGTTTGGGATAGGTTTGCTCCTCCTTTTCCATTTCCTTGAGATGAATTATTAGATTGTTGATTTGTGGTCTTTCTGTCTTTTGGACATAGTCATTCATGGCTATAAATTTTCCTCTCAGGACTGCTTCAGCTGTATCTCACAGATTTTTGATAACTTGTGTCCCTTTTGTCTTTTAGTTCAGAGAATCCTTTGATTTCCATCTCAATTTCCTCCTTGACTTGACTATCATTCGGCAGTAGGTTGTTTAGTTTCCATGATTTTGTGTAGACATGAGTGCTGCTGTTGGAGTTGGTTTATAATTTTATTCCACTGTGGTCTGAGAAGAAGCATAATATAATTTCTGTTTTTTAAATTTTTTGAGACATATTTTATGGCCTAGGATAAGGTCAAACTTAAAGAATGTTCCATGAGTTGATGGGAAGAATATATATTCAGTTATTTTGGGGTTTTATAAATGTTTGTTGGACCCATTTCTTGTAGAATGCCATTTAGGTTCATTGTTTCTTTGTTTGTTTTCTGTTTGGAGGATATGTCTCATTGTGTGAACGGGGTATTGAAGTCCCCAGCTATTGATATTACAGTGTAGCTATTTATTATTTAGTTTTGATTGAGTAGGATGTCCTTTATGAATCCAGACACACGTGTCAGGTGCATAGATATTAGAATTGTTATATCCTCTTGTTGAATTCTTCTCTTTACTATTATATAATGACCATCTTTGTCTTTTTTTACATTTGTTGATTTGAGTTCTATGCTATCTCTTATGAGAACTTTTACACCAGCTTTCTTTTGGTTTCCATTTGCATGAAATATTGATTCCATTCCTTCACCTTGAGTCTGAGTGAGTCCTTTTGTGTTAGATGTGTTTCCTGGAGACAGCAGATAGTAGGCTTATATATTTCTATACATTTAGATGGCCTCTGTGTCTTGAGTGGGGACTTCAAGCCATTCACATTTATTGAAATAATTGATACATGGGGTGGATTTTTGTTCTTCTTGCTGAGTAGTATTTTATTGCTCTCTATTGACACTTGAGCCATTGTAGTATCTGGGCTCTGACCTTTAGCTTTGGGTGATTTTACACTTGTCAGTGTCAATTGTGCTAATCCATGTATAATAAATGCATATCTGAATGTTTCCTGTAGTTCAGGTCTGGTCTTGACAAATTCCCTCAGTGTTTGTTTGTTTGAAAAAGTCTGTATTTGTCCCTCATATAACAAGATTAGTTTTGCTGGATAGAAAACTCTAGGTTGGGCATTATTTTGTTTGAGAAGACACAGAATGGGGTCTCAGTCTCTTCTGGCTTGTAAGGTCTCATTTGAGAAGTCGAAAGTTAGTCTGATAGATTTTCCTTTGTAAGTAACCTGATGTTTTTACCTTACTGCTTGTAGGAGTGCCTCTTTCATGTTTACTTTGGCCAGTCTAATGACTGTGTGTCTTGGTGACTGCCTCTTTGCAATAAATCTCCTTGTAGTCCTTTGAGCTTCCTGTATCTGGATATCCAGGTCTCTAACAAGGCCAGGGAAGGCTTTCTGGAGAAGAAGCTATGGCTCACGAGTCTCTTAGATCAAGCTGCACTCAATTTGAATTATTCATTCAAATTAATTTTCCAACTCTTGTGTATTTTCTTCTTCACCCTCAGGGATGCCTATGGTTCTTTCATTTGTCCTCCTTATATAATACCACATTTCTTGTAGGCTTTGTTCATTTCTTTTATTTTTCTGTTCTTTTCTTTGACTGACTTGTTTAGCTCAAAGGTGTTATTTTCAAGTTCTGAAATTATTTCTTTTGCCTGATCTAGCCTATTCTTAAGATTTTCCATTGTACTTTGTAATTCCTTGAATGAATTTTTCATTTCCAGAAGTTCTGTTTTGTTTTTCTTTAATACTTCCGTTTCTTTAGAGAATTTTTCATTCATTTCCTGCATTGTTTTTGTGATTTCTTTGTGTTGGGTTTCTATTTTCTATTGTATTTCCTTGAGCTTCCTTATAATCCATGTTGGAAATTCTTCATCTGTCATTTTAATATTTTGTTTAGGTTGGTATCCATCGGTAATGAGTCACTGTTTTCTTTTAAGGGTGACTTTTCACTTTGATTTTTCATATTTCTGGAGTTTGTTTTGTTTTTTTGTTTGTTTGTTTTTTGTTTGTTTTTTGCTGGTTCATTTTCATCTGGCCTCTCAATAGAGAGCTAAGCATTTAGGGTTGCCTTATGGGCCTATCTTCAAGACACCAAAAATTCATCTCTGACAATGTCAGGGAGAGGAATGCTTGTTCTGTGTTGCCTTTACAATGCTCTAGTAGGTTTGATTATCCTCTTGGGTTACCTCGGACCTGTTGTCTTCACGTCTTCCCAACAGTGGGTTGTGAGTTAGGTGCCCGAGCTTAATCTCTGAGATGGTGGCTGGAATTTGTGGGATCGAATCCTCTGCTCCTTGTTTGCTTGAGTTGGAAGCTGCTATATTTAGCAGTGGGATTTGTTCCCTGTCTTTGATTGCAGTTTGTGTGGAAGAGTCAGATGTCAGGGAGTTGTTTTGTGCCCATGATAAGCTCTGGTCCCCCAGCTTTGCTACATTAACAGAAAGTACAGCTAAAATCAACCACATTTTCTTTTAAAACATATAGTTTGTTAAATGTGAGCTGAAATAAAAATTGTGACAGGAGATAAAGTTAATAAACTGTGACAGTACAACTTCTATAATAAAAGAGTTATTTAGTTAAAATTTTTAAAAGAAATGGGTAATAAAGAGCATTTAAAATATAACCTACACTATATAGGAATTGTCTTATTATTTCACTGCCTATTGAAGAACTAAACTAATATTCAGTTCATTACACAGATATTTCTATGCCTCATTTCTCATTTTTCATTATGAAGGAAAACCAAAAAGTGATTTAAATAGAGTTAGAATTACTTCACTTTGTAAAAAAAGAAGTACACATTTTTAAATGCAGATCCAAGTTAATAGAGTCCAAGTGATGAAAGAATATAAGCTAAAGACTTCTGAGGACAGAATTTCCATTGCCAAATATATAAAAGAAATTCATTCTTAAAAGAAAAATTGTTATGGAGTAAAATGGTCTCTTATGTGGTTGCAATGGAAGGAAGTTTTCCATCTGTATCTATAATTAATAGCCTCTAGAAAAAGAAATTGAATAAAAAATGATTTTGCTACTTGGCAATATGGACATAGATATATTAACTACCTCAAGATTAAAAAAAAAAAAAAAAAAAAAAACACCCAGAAGCAAAATACCTTAAATGAAACAATGGTGAGTTAGATAACTATTGTGAGCTACATAAAGAAGATGGTAAGTGGTAAAACATTTATATAAAGTCAGATAACTAATAAATACTAGTAAGTGCTGTATAGAACAAATTTAAGAATGCTGTTAGCTACCTACCTAGGTAGTGACCTTAAGGAATTTTTTTGACTAGACTAGTTTACAGATGATGATATTTGCAAGAGAGAAATGAATATAGGGAACTATAGGAACCCAGAAAATGTCAAGAATAATGAAAACATTTGTTGGTAAGCTCTTTGACCATTACATGAGTGTAGAAATTTTAAAAAAAAATGAAAAACCAAAGCAAAACTAAAAAAGAGGATAGAATCACATAATCTTTAGAAGGAAGAAGACTTAAAGATCAGTTTAGCTAACCTCCCAAATATTAAACAAAGTTCTAGAGAAATGTGAATATGTTTGCTCCAAGGAGAATATAGTTACTTTAAAAATTGATTACATTTTAAAACATATTTTCACAGATCACAATAAAACACTACTTAATTTTTAGCCTATATTTTGTAATAATTAGCAAGCTAAAATGATATGATTTTAGGGGATTTAAAAAATATGTTGTATGTCTTGTTAAAATATTATTAATAATTGTTGTAGCAGAGTTAGTTTGCTTCTTATCTAGAATTTTTGCAGAAAAAGCTGGATTTAAGTAATTAACCTTGACAGCTAAACATTACATATAATTTTGTACCAATGTATTTTGTATATCAAATCTCCATTCAGAACCCATGAGGAGAAATATGATTTGATTGATAATAAATTTTTAATGATGAACTACAAACGCCTGTTAAAGAGGCACCAGAAAATAATAACTTTTAGTGAGTATTGAAAGTATAATTTCTAGAACATTAACTTCTTAGTAATAGTAATTAATCATATTCTTAATATACCTACTAATATTAAGTATAAGGAATATTATTTTTTAATTTCTGACTTACAGTTAAGAAAAAGACCCTGAGATGAAGAGTTAATAAAAGTATGCCTATAATGACAAAATACCTTTTAAAGCATTTATTTAGTGTCTCTAGTCAAATTTGCATATTAGGAAATTTATTGGCATTAAATGTGTTGTTTTCATTCAGAATTACAATTAAACCTTTAATTCCTTTGCTCATCCATTCATGGATGCAAAATTCCATTAGCTTTTATTTAGAAGACTGTTTTATTTTTTATTATTTTATTTTGAAATATATGCTAATACAATTTTATCAGTATGTCTAGGAATTTTCCAATAGTAACAAATGTCTAAATAGTTTTAATAATTTTGAGATCTAATGCTACATCAAGTAGACCAATTTTTCCATGAATTAAATGTTTTCCAAATATAATGAATCTACTTTAAGGGAAACAAATATCTATTTTTCTATGGAATCAAGAATACCGTAAGTAAAAAAGGGACACAAATTGGTGAAAATAGTTGAGAAATATTATTTTCTAATACCTTTTCAAACACACCAATCATAATATTAGTTAATATTTATACTTACTATGGGCTAGCCATATCTAAAAACCGACTCAAAATGGCTTAAAGACTTAAATGGAAGACTGGAAACTATGAAACTGCTAGAAGGAAACAGGGAAATTGTTTTAAGACATTGGTCTGGGCAAATATTTTAAGAATAAGACTTTAAAAGCATAGGGAACAAAATAAAAATGGATACATGGGATTATATAAAACTAAAAAAAAAATTCTGCCCAGCAAATTAAACAATCAACAAAGTGAAGAGATAGCTTATAGAATGGGAGAAAATATTTGCAAACTATAAATCTAACAAGGGATTAATATCCAGAACATACAAGGAATTCAAACAAATCAACAACCAAAAAAAAAAAAAAAAACAAATTTTTGAAAGAGCAAATAATTTTTGAAAGAGCAAAGAATCTGAATGGAAATTTCTCCAAGAAGACCTGTAAATGACCAACAGGTATATGAAAATCGTTCAACACCATTAATCATCAGGGAAAGTCAAATCAAACCACAATGAGATGTCATCTTACCCTGGTTAGAGTGGCTATCAAAAAAAAGACACATGAAAAATGGAGAGAAAAAGGAATTCATATACACTGTTATTGAGAATGGAAATTAGTATAGCCATGATGGAAAAAAAATGCTGTTTCCTCAAAAAACTAAAAATAGAACTACCCTATGATCCAGCAATCTTACTACTGGGTATACATCCTAAGGAAAGGAAATCAGTACATCAAAGAAATTGTAGTACTATTTGCAGTAGCCAAGATATGAAATCAACCTAAATGTCCACCAACAGATGAATGGTTAAAGAAAAAGCGGTATATATATATATATATATATACAATGAAATACTATTTAGCCATAAAAATAATATAATCCTATCATTCATAGTAACATGAAAGAGTCTAGAGTTCATTACATTAAGTGAAATAAGCCAGGCACAGAAAGGTAAATAAATACTGCATTTTCTCACTCATATGTGAAATCTTAAAGTTAACAACAATTTATTGTATGTTTTCAAATAGCTAGATGAGAGGATTTTTAATGTTCCCAACACAAAGAAATATTACTATTTCAGGTGATAGATTTGCTAATTACCTTGATTTGGTCATTACATATTATACACATGTATCAAAATACCACACTGTATTCCATTAATATGTACAATTGTTACATGTCCATTAAAACTAATAATCTTTAAAAATCAATAAAAATTTAAGATTTCTCTTTTCTACATTACAGTGCAAATGACATTTCATTAACAAAATGTGATTTTCTTGAATTTCTTTAAGAACATTTTCATAAATATCAATTTAATGAAGTTTATCTCATAAAAATTGCATTTGCCATGACTGTGGTACAAATGATGGAGGAAAATTTAAAATTACTTTAAGGCAAAAACATTTGTGGAAAAAATGAAACTAGATATAACTTTTTATACTAGGAGAAAATGGATTCCTATAATAAGAATAAGGGTGTGATAAGTAACTGTATCATTGGTATAGGCTTCAGGCCTGGGTTAGAAATTTTATTTTTATAAGTTATTAAATTGCTGCTATATTGATATTTCCATTATCTTCATAAAATTTTGTTTTAAGACTTTATTTGTTGTGTCTTTTATTTGCTAAGAGAAAAAAGAATAGACAAAAATATTTTTTAAAATACTTTAAAATTTTCAATAGGAAACAAGACATTTAAATATAACATCTACTTGAGATATTGTTAGTAATCCAGTCAGTTATTTTTGTTTATGTTAAATCAGTTGTTAAAAAATTACACATGGAAGCAATAGAACAAGACAGTACTTAATTATCCTTACTATTAATATTCTGTGTTCTTACAGAGGTAATGAACATTTATTCTAGTCACATAGCCTTACAGCCGCAGGTTTAAAAAAGATTCCCAAGTTCAGGAGAGTATGTGACAATTTCCACATACAGTAACTTAAAAATTGGTGTACCTAAATAACCTTTGAAAATATTTCTACATTTTACTTTTTTAGACATGATCCAAAGCAATAACTGTTGAGGACATATGCAGTTATTTTTTCCTCAGGTTAAAAATATTTGTAATATTTCCAAATAAAATCAGAGAGTTTTAAAATTTCCATAGATCTTTGAGGCAGCTAATCTACTCACTTCATCTTATTGAAGAAGAATTTTGTGTACATCTCAAGAACAAAAGTGTTGAAAAAATATGGCTGTGTTACTGGCACATGTACATTGAGATTGTGTGTGATACTAGGATACATCAGTCACTATTTATAAATAAATTGACCAAAGATTAATACAGTAAAAGTAATTCTGTATGTGAATAAATAGGCTAGTTGCAAATTATTAAATACATATATGCTCTGTTGATTTTCATTTTGTAAAATGAAGTCGGTAAACACAATACCATCTAAGGTCTTTTTCAACTCTATAATTCTAAGAACAGTGTATGTACACTCTTTGGCTTATAATTTGCAGCTAGTCTATTAAATTATGTATAGAATTCTTATATAGAGGCTCATTTTCTGTATCCTCTTTCTACCTCAAAGTAGCCATATTTGTATTTATGTAGCCAATAGCTCAGAGTTTTCATTTGTACAAATTAACTTTACTGTTTCTGTGGGTAGTTTTTCACTTTAGAAAATCAGTTAATTTTGTATTTTTCAGTTTCTTCATCTATAAAATCCTTATAAGGCAGATGACATTATAGAGTTAGGGGTAGAATGCTATAGACTGAATATTTATAACCACCCCCCATTCATATATTGAAATCCTAACCCAAAATGCGATGGTATTAGGAAATACGGCCTTTGGGAGGTGATTAGGCCATAAAATAGGATTAGTGCCCTTATAAAAGAAGTCTCAGAGAGATCCTTTGCCCCTTCCACTATGTGAACACACAGAGAAAAGATCGTAGTCTATGAACGAGGAAGTAGGTCTTCATCAGACACCAAATTGATCGTGCCTTAATCTTGGACCTTCCAGCCTCCAGAACTGTGAGAAATGAATTTCTATTGTTTGTAAGCCACTGGTCTATGGTTTTTCTATTATAGCAGCCTGGACAGACTAAAACAGAAGGATTACTTTCATTTATTCATTAATTTATCAGGTACATATGGTCTCATTTTATGTGGTAGGCACATTGGTGTGTATTATGAGTACAGTGGTGAGTTAGAGAGACAATATTATCTCCTTTTGAAACCAGTACATGAGAAACCAATTTATGACTGTAAAGAATATATACTGCCATTGGCAAGCTAACTTAACCCTAGGCTTATCCAAAACTGATAATGTAGATTTTAATAGTTTTATTTATTTTTTTAAAAAGGTAAGTCTTTTTTTTTTTTTTTTTTTTTTTACCACATAGGAGTTTGGCAGAATCAACATTGTTAAAATGTCTATACTACCCAAAGTGGTCTATAGATTCAATGCAATCCCTATTAAAATACCAACATCATTTTTCACAGATCTAGAAAAAATAATTCTACACTTCATATGAAACCAGAGAAGACCCTGTATAGCAAAAGCAATTTTAAGCAAAATGAAAACATGTTTTTAAGATTTGTGCCTACAGTGCTATGCATTCTTCATAACATAGTTCTTCTACATGCTGTGTTTTAAGTGGAAAAACATAATGGTGCCAATGGTCTTTATTCACATCACAATTTCATTGGAGTTTTAGGCTTTTTTCCTAAGATTATTATAATAAATTGAAAATCA